>NC_137336.1:75583457-75789549 GCF_965287045.1 Carcharhinus amblyrhynchos | reverse complement strand
CCAAAGTGGACCACCTCACACTTGCCAACATTAAATTCCATTTGCCATTTCCTGGCCCATTCGCCCAGCCTATCTAGATCCTTCTGCAGACTCTCCACACCCTCCGCACAATTTGCCTTTCCCCCAATCTTGGTGTCATCAGCAAATTTCGACACCCTGCACTCGGTTCCCTCCTCCAGATCATCTATATAAATGGTAAATAGCTGAGGCCCCAGCACCGACCCCTGGGGCACCCCACTAGTCACCATTGGTCAGCAGACTACCAGGAGAACGTGGAAATTTTGCAGAGTGTGCAAAGAATGTTCAACAGGATGTTGCCTGGTCTCGAGGGCTTTGGCTATGAGGAGAGGTTGAATAAACTAGGATTGTTTTCACTGAAAAGACGGAGGCTGAGAGGAGACCTGGTCGAGGTCTACAAAACTGGGAGAGGTAATAGAGAGGGTGGATAGTCAGAGGCTTTTTCCCAGGGTGGAAGTGTCAATGACGAGGGGACACAGGTTCAAGGTGAGAGGGGGAAAGTTTAAGGGAGATGTGCGGGGGGAGTTTTTCATGCAGAGAGTGGTGGGTGCCTGGAACGTGATGCCAGAGGAGGTGGTGGAAGCAGACACGTTAGCAACATTTAAGAAGCATCTGAACGGGGAGGGAATAGAGGGATACGGACCATGTAAGGACAAAAAGTTTTAGCATCATGATTGGCACAGGTTTGGAGGGCCGAAAGACCTGTTCCTGTACTGTTCTTTGTTATTTTTTGACAATCACCAATAGTTTCACGCTCATTATTAATTCCAGACTTTTTAAAAATTCAAACTTTAACGTCTGCCATGGTGGGATTCGAACCTGGGTCCCCAGAGCATGACCCTAAGCCATCGCCCACTGTCAACATCCTGCGGGTTACCACCGACCAAAACTGAATTTAACCAGCCATGAAAATATTGTGGCAGCGATCAGGGATAAGTAACTCACCTCCTGACTCCCCCCAAAAGCCTGTTCACCACCTCCAAGGCGCAAATCCGGAGCGTGATGGAATACTCCCCACTTGCCTGGGTGGGTGCAGCTCCCAACAGCACTCGAGAAGCTCGACACCATCCAGGACAAAGCAGTCCCACTTGATTGGCACCATATTTACACGCACTCCCTCTACCACCGACGCACAGCACTACAAGATCTACTGCAGCAATTTACCTCCAACAGTACCTTCCAAATCTGCGACCTCTACAACCTAGAAGAGCAGCAGATGGGAACACCATCACTGCCTGCACGTCACCCTCCCAGTCACATCGAATTGTGACGGCCAGAAGGCAGTCATTCAGCCCATCGTGTCTGTAGTAGCTCTCCAAGTGATCATTTGGCATAGTGCCATTACCCTGCCTTTTCCCCATACCCCTACGCCTTGTTGAATTTCCC
Source organism: Carcharhinus amblyrhynchos (assembly GCF_965287045.1). Classification (NCBI taxonomy): domain Eukaryota; kingdom Metazoa; phylum Chordata; class Chondrichthyes; order Carcharhiniformes; family Carcharhinidae; genus Carcharhinus; species Carcharhinus amblyrhynchos. Next base: position 75,788,145 of record NC_137336.1, on the reverse strand, counting down.
CTACTATACTCCTTATACATCTATGACTGTGTGGCCAACAAGGGAGAACATGCCCCTTTCTACATCAATGGGGATGAAGTAGAAAGGGTCGCGAGCTTCACGTTTTTAGGTGTCCAGATCACCAACAACCTGTCCTGGTCCCCCTCATGCCGACACTATAATTAAGAAAGGCCCACCAATGCCTCTACTTTCTCAGGAGACTAAGGAAATTTGACATGTCCGCTACGACTCTCACCAACGTTTACAGGTGCCCCACAGAAAGCATTCCTTCCAGTTGTACCACAGCTTGGTATGGGCTCCTGCCCTGCCCAAGACCGCAAAGAACTACAAAAGGTCACCACGCTCTGACGCCTGTTTGGGTACACTGAGGGAGAATTTAGCATGGCCAATTGCACCTTTCGGACTGTGGGAGGAAACCGGAACACCGGGGATAAACCCACACAGACACAGGGGAACCCAAGTCCCTGGATGGGGCAGCAGTGCTAACCACTGTAAACTAGCGATGCCCAGGGAATACGTGGCTGATACAAAAAACAGGAACCGCTGGAATGTCTCAGCAGATCTGACAGCATCTGCGAGGAGGGAATAGAGAGAACATTTTGAGTCTGGATGACCCTTTGTCAGTGCTTCCAGCATTTGTGATGTTTTGCCTTTACGTGATGGACGGTGCAATTGTAACCACGGGTCCCTCGCCTTTGCACCGTTCCTCCTGGTGCCGTACCTGGTGTTTCTGTCCTGGTCGCGAATCTTCTTCTCCATCTCAGCGTCGGTCAGCGTCTCCAGCAGGGGGCACCACTGGTCGGCGTCGGTAGTGTTCCGGAGAGCGCTCTCCACGATAGGCAGGGGGTTCTCACTGGAAAAACCAAATGAGGGTCGGGGAGCGGGGAGAGGCGAGGGGGGGGAGGGGAGAAGTGAGGGAAGGCAGACGGGGCGGGGGGAACATTTTCAAATGCCAGGTGAGAGAGAAAACGGCAAGACCATCAGAACCGAACACGCTCTCCCGCAACTGAAATCCAGCACGGCAGAACTCATGACTACCCCCCCCAAACCCACTACCAGAAGAGAGAGTGCAGAGAAGGTTCACCAGGATGTTGCCTGGTCTTGAGGGTTTTGGCTATGTTGAATAACCTGGGATTGTGTTCACTGGAAAGATGGAGGCTGAGGGGAGACCTGATAGAGGTTCACAAAATGATGAGAGAGGGTGGATAGTCAGAGGCTTTTTCCCAGGATGGAAGAGTCAAGGGGGCACATTTCAAGGTAAGGTGGGGGGGGGGAAGGTGTAAGGGAGATGTGTGGGGGAAGTTTTTCACGCAGAGAGTGGTGGGTGCCTGGAGTTAGAGAGCTTTCCAGCACAGTAAGGTGCCCTTCAGCCCATCTGTCTGTGCTGGCCATCAAACACTTATCTATGCTAATCCCACTTCCCGGTTCTTGGTGTGGAGCCTTGTGTGCGACAGCATTTCAATTGCTTCTCTAAGTGCCCCTTAAATGTTATGATGGTTCCGGCCTCTACAACCTTTCAGGCTAATAGGGTTCCAGATTCCCACTGCCCTCTGAGTGAAAAAGCTTTTGCTCAAATCTCTCGAAATTCCCTGCCCCTTACCTTAAATCTATGCCCCCTGGTTACTGACCCCTCTACTAAAGGGAAAAAGGTGCTTCCTATCCAACCTACGTCCCTCATAGTTTGCACACCTCAATCAGGTCCCCTGCTCGAAGGAAACTAATCCCAGCCTAACCAGCCTCTCTTCAAAGCTAGAACGCTCCAGCCCAGGCAACAACATTGGGAATCTTCTCTACACCCTCTTTCATGCAATCACCTCCTACGTATAATGTGCCAACCAGAATGGTACACAGTTCAGGCCTAACCACTGTTTTATACAATGGCTCTACTTTGTCAGAAGGCTAAGATAATTCTGCACAACTCTCATCATGTTTTACCGTAGAAAGCATCCTTTTCAGATGTATCACAGCTTGGTATGGGCTCCTGCTCTGCCCAAGACTGCAGGGAACTACAAAAGGTCGTGAACGTAGCCCAATCCAATACTCAAACCAACCTCCCATCCATTGACTCTGTCTACACTTCCCGCTGCCTCGGGAAAAGCAGCCGGCATAATCAAGGCCCTCCCACGCACCCTGGACATTCTCTCTTCCACCTTCTTCCATCGGGAAAAACAAAAGTCTGAGGTCACATACCAACCGACTAAAGAACAGCTTCTTCTCTGCTGCTGTCAGACTTTTGAATGGACCGAGCTTATATTAATTGTTATCTGCACCCTAGCTATGACTATAACACTATATTCACTTTTCCTTCAACTCTAGGCACTCTATGAACAGTATGCTTTGTATTGCATGCAAGAAACAATATTTTTCATTGTATTCCAATACACGTGACACACATAAATCAAATCAAATCTCCATCCTAACCTCACGCTCTTGTAGCTCATGCCTTGGCTAACAAAGGTAAATATCCCATATGCCTTCCTAATCTCCCTATCTGCCTATTCTGTCACCTTCAGGGATGTTTAGACATGTACCCCAAGGTCCCTCAGGACCTCTGTACTTCCCAGTGTGAGGAAGTACTTTGAGATTTCCTGACTTGTCCAGGACGGAAGGACTTGTTCCTTTCGGACTCTAAGGCCGGAATTTTACTGGCACGCCCGCCCTGGAACTGGGGAGTGGCGAGGCTCGCAGACAGGTATTCTCCTTTGACCTCAGTGGGAATCTGACAAGCCTTGGGCGGACGTGCCTGTAAAATTCCACCCTCAGACTCACAGGAGGGCGTTGTTGGCGGGGAGTTTGTTGGGGGGGGGGGGCACAGGATGAGGCCTCTGTCAGGCACCCAGAGGATGGCAAACAGCACTGCTCACATCCAGGCCCCTCACCCCACACCGTCCCCCCTACCCTCTCCCCCCGTTTGTGCTGTTGGGGCACCGGAACCCGCACACCTAACAGACCTGAACGCGTACGTTCTCTGGTGCCAGCTCAGCTGCCCGCGGATGCTGTAGGCGATGGTGGTGACGAACTCCCCGCCCAGGCCCAGCTCCGAACACAGCTTCAGTGCAAACTTCTCAGGCGAGTTGTCCCTCTCCGACATGTCCCACTCAAACTGGTCCACTAGCAGAATGTTGCCGACGTGAGTGTTGAGCTGTGGGATAAGAGAGAGAGAGGTGGCAGGGTACAGGCAGAGATAAGAAAGAGGGTTACCCGGGGATACGGGAGAGGGGGTACACTTCAAAGACCAAGCCCGCTGTGACGATTCTGTACCTTTAGGAAATGTATTTGTCACGCTCCTTGTACAGAATCTGTTTTAGCAGCTTTCTTTTCATTATCGGAACCATTCTGTCCATAACCAGCTTCCTGTGTTGTTACTGCAGCAGCATAATTGCTTCTATTTGCTAGAATGTGTGCTTTAATCTGGACTCATGCTGTTCTGTTGTTATTAGTGATTCCCCGGGATGATGCAGAGTAGGGCTTGATTAGGTTGATTGACAGGTACGGATGGCCATGTGACTGGGTGGAGCTAGGCTTGCACAGAATGTTCGAGCTTAGATGCTGCTTTTAGGTTAGGAGAGAGCAGTGCCTCTCTGAAGTCTGGAGACTGAGAGCTGCCAGAGATGAGTTTTACTTCTCTGAGGTTCTGCTGTTTGAGGATATATCCTTCTCTGGAAACTGCTATCTGGATCTCTGTCCAGAAGTGTTAAAAGGCTGGAAATTAAGTATCTCGTGCGTATTCTTGTTTTAGTGCTAACTAATTCTGAAGACGGGTGTATGTCTGTGGGGTATTGCTTTAAATTGGAACAACAGAGGTATCTAGCTGTTAAACATAGAACATAGAACATAGAACACTACAGCACAAACAGGCCCTTCGGCCCACAAGTTGCGCCGATCACATCATCACCTAAGTATTAAGTATTATACTTTGTCGTGTTCAAGTATTTGAATTGGTAAAAGTTAATTCTTTTTGTTATATTCTAACCGTGTTCTGAAATAACGTTTGTTTTGATAAAAGCTCCCTAGTGGGTCACTTAAATCATACCTGAGCAAAACACTTTATGATCACCAGTGCCAAAACCAAATGTAAAAATTGGGCTCAGGGTTAATTTCATAAAGTACCCTGGAGTTTCTGATCTGGCCCCTAACAATGCCAAACCGCAAGATTTACAGGAGAGTACATTCTCCCATTTAAAGCTCAAGGGAAAAAGTCCCCACCGGTCAAAAAAAAAGAGAACAAAGGAGCCCAACACCAACACTTCACTCACCGCATAGCCCCCACCAGTCCCTCCACCATGTCCCTCACTGGCTGTCAGGCTAATGTGGCCGTTAGGGTAGGGGTTGGGAAAAGGAGATAGAGGATGGAGGGGAGTAAAATAGTACAGGAGGGACATTTCAGCCCCACTTGCCTTGATGATGACTCTCTGGTCAGTCTGGTCCTCCAGAATACTGTCCATGGGGTACGACTCCACCTGCTGCCGAATAGCCGAGGCCACAGCCGGAACAAAGTTCAGCGGGTTCAAATCCAGGTCATCGCACAGGATCTCTGCAAACATCTCGGGCGATATCAGTTTCTCTGTGACAGATAAAGGGGGGGTTGGTGGCATAGAACATAGAACATTACAGCGCGGAACAGGCCCTTCGGCCCACAATGTTGCGCCGACCAGTCTTATTTTTTAAAAAAAAACATTGACCCACTAATCTAAACCAATCCCTTTTCGTCCATAAACCTATCCACCAATCTCTTAAACGCCCCCAAACTAGGCGCATTTACAACTGCAGCAGGCAGGGCATTCCAGTCCCTCACCACCCTCTGGGTAAAGAACCTGCCCCTGACATCCGTCCTATAACTACCCCCCCTTAATTTAAAGCCATGCCCCCTCATGCTAGCTTTCTCCATCCGAGGAAACAGGCTATCACTGTCCACCCTATCTAAACCTCTAATCATCTTATATGTTTCAATAAGATCCCCTCTTAGCCGCCTTCTTTCCAGTGAAAACAACCCCAAATCCCTCAGTCTCTCCTCATAGGACCTCCCCTGCATACCAGGCAACATCCTGGTAAACCTCCTCTGCACCCTCTCCAAAGCCTCCACATCCTTCCTGTAATGTGGGGACCAGAACTGCACACAGTACTCCAAGTGCGGCCGCACCAGAGTTGTGTACAGTTGCAACATGACGCTGCGACTCCTAAATTCAATCCCCCTACCAATAAACGCCAAGACACCGTACGCCTTCTTAACAACCTTATCTACTTGATTCCCAACTTTCAGGGATCTATGTACACATACACCTAGATCCCTCTGCTCCTCCACTCTATTCAAAGTCACTCCTATTCAAAGTGGCAGGGGGAATAGTACATATCAGGGACACAGGAGAGAGTAGTGTAGGTGTTATGTTACTGGATTAATAATCCAGGGTACGGTAGTGTAGGGGATACGTTACTGGATTAATAATACAGGGTACGGTAGTGTAAGGGTCACGTTACTGGATTAATAATCCAGGATACAGTAGTGTAGGGGATACATTACTGGATTAATAATCCAGGATACAGTAGTGTAGGGGATACGTTACTGGATTAATAATCCAGGGTACGGTAGTGTAGGAGATACGTTACTGGATGAATAATCCAGGGTACGGTAGTGTCGGGGTTACATTACTGGATTAATAATCCAGGGTACGGTAGTGTAGGGGTCACGTTACTGGATTAATAATCCAGGATACAGTAGTGTAGGGGATACATTACTGGATGAATAATCCAGGGTACGGTAGTGTAGGGGATACGTTACTGGATTAATAATCCAGGGTACGGTAGTGTAGGGGATATGTTACTGGATTAATAATCCAGGGTACGGTAGTGTAGGGGTCACGTTACTGGATTAATAATCCAGGGTACGGTAGTGTAGGGGTTATGTTACTGGATTAATAATCCAGGGTACGGTAGTGTAGGGGTTATGTTACTGGATTAATAATCCAGGGTACGGTAGTGTAGGGGATATGTTACTGGATTAATAATCCAGGGTACGGTAGTGTAGGGGATACGTTACTGGATTAATAATCCAGGGTACGGTAGTGTAGGGGATACGTTACTGGATTAATAATCCAGGGTACGGTAGTGTAGGGGATACGTTACTGGATTAATAATCCAGGGTACGGTAGTGTAGGGGTTATGTTACTGGATTAATAATCCAGGGTACGGTAGTGTAGGGGTTATGTTACTGGATTAATAATCCAGGGTACGGTAGTGTAGGGGTCACGTTACTGGATTAATAATCCAGGGTACGGTAGTGTAGGGGTCACGTTACTGGATTAATAATCCAGGGTACGGTGGTGTAGGGGTCACATTACTGGATGAATAATCCAGGGTACGGTAGTGTAGGGGTTACGTTACTGGATTAATAATCCAGGGTATGGTAGTGTAGGGGTTATGTTACAGGATTAATAATCCAGGGTACGGTAGTGTAGGGGTTATGTTACTGGATTAATAATCCAGGGTATGGTAGTGTAGGGGTTATGTTACAGGATTAATAATCCAGGGTACGGTAGTGTAGGGGTCACGTTACAGGATTAATAATCCAGGGTATGGTAGTGTAGGGGTTATGTTACAGGATTAATAATCCAGGGTACGGTAGTGTAGGGGTTATGTTACTGGATTAATAATCCAGGGTACGGTAGTGTAGGGGTTATGTTACTGGATTAATAATCCAGGGTACGGTAGTGTAGGGGTTATGTTACAGGATTAATAATCCAGGGTACGGTAGTGTAGGGGTCATGTTACTGGATTAATAATCCAGGGTACGGTAGTGTAGGGGTTACGTTACTGGATTAATAATCCAGGGTATGGTAGTGTAGGGGTTACGTTACTGGATTAATAATCCAGGATTCAGTAGTGTAGGGGTCACGTTACTGGATTAATAATCCAGGATACATTAGTGTAGGGGTTATGTTACTGGATTAATAATCCAGGGTACGGTAGTGTAGGGGTCACGTTACTGGATTAATAATCCAGGGTACGGTAGTGTAGGGGTTACGTTACTGGATCAATAATCCAGGGTACGGTAGTGTAAGGGATACATTACTGGATTAATAATCCAGGGTATGGTAGTGTAGAGGTTACGTTACTGGATTAATAATCCAGGGTACGGTAGTATAGGGGTTATGTTACTGGATTAATAATCCAGGGTACAGTAGTGTAGGGGTTATGTTACTGGATTAATAATCTAGGGTATGGCAGTGTAGGGGTTACGTTACTTGATTAATAATCCAGGGTACAGTAGTGTGGGGGTTACGTTTTTGGATTAATAATCCAGGGTACGGTAGTGTAGGGGTTACGTCACTGGATTAATAATCCAGGGTACGGTAGTGTATGGGTTATGTTACAGGATTAATAATCCAGGGTATGGTAGTGTAGGGGTCATGTTACTGGATTAATAATCCAGGGTACGGTAGTGTATGGGTTACGTTACTGGATTAATAATCCAGGGTGCGGTAGTGTAGGGGTTACGTCACTGGATTAATAATCCAGGGTACGGTAGTGTAGGGGATATGTTACTGGATTAATAATCCAGGGTACGGTAGTGTAGGGGTTACGTTACTCGATTAATAATCCAGGGTACGGTAGTGTAGGGGTTACGTTACTGGATTAATAATCCAGGGTACGATAGTGTAGGGGTTATGTTACTGGATTAATAATCCAGGGTACGGTAGTGTAGGGGTTACGTTACTGGATTAATAATCCAGGGTACGATAGTGTAGGGGTTATGTTACTGGATTAATAATCCAGGGTACGGTAGTGTAGGGGTTACGTCACTGGATTAATAATCCAGGGTACGGTAGTGTAGGGGTTACGTTACTGGATTAATAATCCAGGGTACGGTAGTGTAGGGGTTACGTCACTGGATTAATAATCCAGGGTATGGTAGTGTAGGGGTCACGTTACTGGATTAATAATCCAGGGTACGGTAGTGTAGGGGATACGTTACTGGATTAATAATCCAGGGTACGGTAGTGTAGGGGATACGTTACTGGATTAATAATCCAGGGTGCGGTAGTGTAGGGGTTATGTTACTGGATTAATAATCCAGGGTACGGTAGTGTAGGGGTTATGTTACTGGATTAATAATCCAGGGTACGGTAGTGTAGGGGATACGTTACTGGATTAATAATCCAGGGTGCGGTAGTGTAGGGGTTATGTTACTGGATTAATAATCCAGGGTACGGTAGTGTAGGGGTCACGTTACTGGATTAATAATCCAGGGTACGGTAGTGTAGGGGTCACGTTACTGGATTAATAATCCAGGGTACGGTAGTGTAGGGGTTACGTTACTGGATTAATAATCCAGGGTACGGTCGTGTATGGGTCACGTTAATGGATTAATAATCCAGGGTACGGTAGTGTAGGGGTTACGTTACTGGATTAATAATCCAGGGTACGGTAGTGTAGGGGATACGTTACTGGATTAATAATCCAGGGTACGGTAGTGTATGGGTTATGTTACTGGATTAATAATCCAGGGTACGGTAGTGTATGGGTTATGTTACTGGATTAATAATCCAGGGTACGGTAGTGTAGGGGTCACGTTAATGGATTAATAATCCAGGGTACGGTAGTGTAGGGGATACGTTACTGGATTAATAATCCAGGGTACGGTCATGTATGGGTCACGTTAATGGATTAATAATCCAGGGTACGGTAGTGTATGGGTTATGTTACTGGATTAATAATCCAGGGCACGGTAGTGTAGGGGTTATGTTACTGGATTAATAATCCAGGGTACGGTAGTGTAGGGGTTATGTTACTGGATTAATAATCCAGGATACAGTAGTGTAGGGGTTACGTTACTGGATTAATAATCCAGGGTACGGTAGTGTAGGGGTCACGTTACTGGATTAATAATCCAGGATACAGTAGTGTAGGGGTCACGTTACTGGATTAATAATCCAGGATACAGTAGTGTAGGGGTCACATTACTGGATTAATTATCCAGGGTACGGTAGTGTAGGGGTTATGTTACTGGATTAATAATCCAGGGTACGGTAGTGTAGGGGTCACGTTACTGGATTAATAATCCAGGGTACGGTAGTGTAGGGGTTACGTTACTGGATTAATAATCCAGGGTACGGTAGTGTAGGGGTCACGTTACTGGATTAATAATCCAGGGTACGGTAGTGTAGGGGTTACGTTACTGGATTAATAATCCAGGGTACGGTAGTGTAGGGGTCACGTTACTGGATTAATAATCCAGGGTACATTAGTGTAGGGGTTATGTTACTGGATTAATAATCCAGGGTACGGTAGTGTAGGGATCACGTTACTGGATTAATATTCCAGGGTACGGTAGTGTAGGTGTTACGTTACTGGATTAATAATCCAGGGTACGGTAGTGTAAGGGATACATTACTGGATTAATAATCCAGGGTACGGTAGTGTAGAGGTTACGTTACTGGATTAATAATCCAGGGTACGGTAGTATAGGGGTTATGTTACTGGATTAATAATCCAGGGTACAGTAGTGTAGGGGTTATGTTACTGGATTAATAATCTAGGGTATGGCAGTGTAGGGGTTACGTTACTTGATTAATAATCCAGGGTACAGTAGTGTGGGGGTTACGTTTTTGGATTAATAATCCAGGGTACGGTAGTGTAGGGGTTACGTCACTGGATTAATAATCCAGGGTACGGTAGTGTATGGGTTATGTTACTGGATTAATAATCCAGGGTGCGGTAGTGTAGGGGTCACGTTACTGGATTAATAATCCAGGGTACGGTAGTGTAGGGGTTACGTCACTGGATTAATAATCCAGGGTACGGTAGTGTATGGGTTATGTTACTGGATTAATAATCCAGGGTACGGTAGTGTAGGGGTCACGTTAATGGATTAATAATCCAGGGTACGGTAGTGTAGGGGTCACGTTACTGGATTAATAATCCAGGGTACGGTAGTGTAGGGGTCACGTTACTGGATTAATAATCCAGGGTATGGTAGTGTAGGTGTTACGTTACTGGATTAATAATCCAGGGTACGGTAGTGTAGGGGTCACGTTACTGGATTAATAATCCAGGGTACGGTAGTGTAGGGGTTACGTCACTGGATTAATAATCCAGGGTACGGTAGTGTATGGGTTATGTTACTGGATTAATAATCCAGGGTACGGTAGTGTAGGGGTCACGTTAATGGATTAATAATCCAGGGTACGGTAGTGTAGGGGTCACGTTACTGGATTAATAATCCAGGGTACGGTAGTGTAGGGGTCACGTTAATGGATTAATAATCCAGGGTACGGTAGTGTAGGGGTCACGTTACTGGATTAATAATCCAGGGTACGGTAGTGTAGGGGTCACGTTACTGGATTAATAATCCAGGGTACGGTAGTGTAGGGGTCACGTTACTGGATTAATAATCCAGGGTACGGTAGTGTAGGGGTCACGTTACTGGATTAATAATCCAGGGTACGGTAGTGTAGGGGTTACGTTACTGGATTAATAATCCAGGGTACGGTAGTGTAGGGGTCACGTTACTGGATTAATAATCCAGGGTACGGTAGTGTAGGGGTTATGTTACAGGATTAATAATACAGGGTATGGTAGTGTAGGGGTTACGTTAATGGATTAATAATCCAGGGTACGGTAGTGTATGGGTTATGTTACTGGATTAATAATCCAGGGTACGGTCGTGTATGGGTCACGTTAATGGATTAATAATCCAGGGTACGGTAGTGTATGGGTTATGTTACTGGATTAATAATCCAGGGTACGGTAGTGTATGGGTTATGTTACTGGATTAATAATCCAGGGTACGGTAGTGTAGGGGTCACGTTAATGGATTAATAATCCAGGGTACGGTAGTGTAGGGGATACGTTACTGGATTAATAATCCAGGGTACGGTAGTGTATGGGTTATGTTACTGGATTAATAATCCAGGGTACGGTAGTGTAGGGGTCACGTTAATGGATTAATAATCCAGGGTACGGTAGTATAGGGGTTATGTTACAGGATTAATAATCCAGGGTACGGTAGTGTATGGGTTATGTTACTGGATTAATAATCCAGGGTACGGTAGTGTAGGGGTCACGTTAATGGATTAATAATCCAGGGTACGGTAGTGTATGGGTTACGTTACTGGATTAATAATCCAGGGTACGGTAGTGTAGGGGATACGTTACTGGATTAATAATCCAGGGTACGGTAGTGTAGGGGATACGTTACTGGATTAATAATCCAGGGTACGGTAGTGTAGGGGTTACGTTACTGGATTAATAATCCAGGGTACGGTAGTGTAGGGGTTATGTTACAGGATTAATAATACAGGGTATGGTAGTGTAGGGGTTACGTTAATGGATTAATAATCCAGGGTACGGTAGTGTATGGGTTATGTTACTGGATTAATAATCCAGGGTACGGTCGTGTATGGGTCACGTTAATGGATTAATAATCCAGGGTACGGTAGTGTATGGGTTATGTTACTGGATTAATAATCCAGGGTACGGTAGTGTATGGGTTATGTTACTGGATTAATAATCCAGGGTACGGTAGTGTAGGGGTCACGTTAATGGATTAATAATCCAGGGTACGGTAGTGTAGGGGATACGTTACTGGATTAATAATCCAGGGTACGGTAGTGTATGGGTTATGTTACTGGATTAATAATCCAGGGTACGGTAGTGTAGGGGTCACGTTAATGGATTAATAATCCAGGGTACGGTAGTATAGGGGTTATGTTACTGGATTAATAATCCAGGGTACGGTAGTGTAGGGGTCACGTTAATGGATTAATAATCCAGGGTACGGTAGTGTAGGGGATACGTTACTGGATTAATAATCCAGGGTACGGTCGTGTATGGGTCACGTTAATGGATTAATAATCCAGGGTACGGTAGTGTATGGGTTATGTTACTGGATTAATAATCCAGGGTACGGTAGTGTATGGGTTATGTTACTGGATTAATAATCCAGGGTACGGTAGTGTAGGGGTTATGTTACTGGATTAATAATCCAGGGTACGGTAGTGTAGGGGTTATGTTACTGGATTAATAATCCAGGATACAGTAGTGTAGGGGTTACGTTACTGGATTAATAATCCAGGGTACGGTAGTGTAGGGGTCACGTTAATGGATTAATAATCCAGGGTACGGTAGTGTAGGGGTTATGTTACTGGATTAATAATCCAGGATACAGTAGTGTAGGGGTCACGTTACTGGATTAATAAGCCAGGGTACGGTAGTGTAGGGGTCACGTTACTGGATTAATAATCCAGGGTACGGTAGTGTAGGGGTCACGTTACTGGATTAATAATCCAGGGTACGGTAGTGTAGGGGTCACGTTACTGGATTAATAATCCAGGGTACGGTAGTGTAGGGGTCACGTTACTGGATTAATAATCCAGGGTACGGTAGTGTAGGGGTTACGTTACTGGATTAATAATCCAGGGTACGGTAGTGTAGGGGATACGTTACTGGATTAATAATCCAGGGTACGGTAGTGTAGGGGTCACGTTAATGGATTAATAATCCAGGGTACGGTAGTGTAGGGGTTATGTTACTGGATTAATAATCCAGGGTGCGGTAGTGTAGGGGTCACGTTACTGGATTAATAATCCAGGGTACGGTAGTGTAGGGGTCACGTTACTGGATTAATAATCCAGGGTACGGTAGTGTAGGGGTCACGTTACTGGATTAATAATCCAGGGTACGGTAGTGTAGGGGTCACGTTACTGGATTAATAATCCAGGGTACGGTAGTGTAGGGGATACGTTACTGGATTAATAATCCAGGGTACGGTAGTGTAGGGGATACGTTACTGGATTAATAATCCAGGGTACGGTAGTGTAGGGGTTATGTTACTGGATTAATAATCCAGGGTACGGTAGTGTAGGGGTCACGTTACTGGATTAATAATCCAGGGTACGGTAGTGTAGGGGATACGTTACTGGATTAATAATCCAGGGTACGGTAGTGTAGGGGTCACGTTAATGGATTAATAATCCAGGGTACGGTAGTGTAGGGGATATGTTACTGGATTAATAATCCAGGGTACGGTAGTGTAGGGGATATGTTACTGGATTAATAATCCAGGGTGCGGTAGTGTAGGGGTTACGTTACTGGATTAATAATCCAGGGTACGGTAGTGTAGGGGTCACGTTACTGGATTAATAATCCAGGGTACGGTAGTGTATGGGTTACGTTACTGGATTAATAATCCAGGGTACGGTAGTGTATGGGTTACGTTACTGGATTAATAATCCAGGGTACGGTAGTGTAGGGGTTATGTTACTGCATTAATAATCCAGGGTACAGTAGTGAAATGATTATGCTCCAGGAACCACAGAATCTCAACAATGCAAAAGGAAGCCATTTGGCCCATTTGCACGACTCTCTGGAGAGCATTTTACCCAGGCCCATCCCCCCTGTCCTGTCCCTGTAACTACATCCATTTATCACAGTGAATCCACCTAATCTAAATATCTTTGGACACTAAGGGACAGTTTAACATGGCCAATCCACCTAACCTGCACATCTTTGGACACGAAGGGTCAATTTATCATGGCCAATCCACTTAATCTGCACGCTTTTGGACTGTGGGAGGAAACCGGAGCACCTGGAGAAAACCCACGCAGACACTGGGAGAACGTGCAGATTCCACACAAACAGCTGGAATCGAACCTGGGTCCCTCCCGCTGTGATGCAGCAGTGCTAACCCGTGTGTTGTTGCTGAAATAACTATCAGCAATCGGGCACTAGTTCCTTTCCCCGCTGCCGAGTCGAACCTGTCCCATTACCGTTCATGTTCCAGGTGAAAGTATCTCGGAGTTTCTGCCCATCGATTTCCATGTCCAGTCGGATGGGGACCAGGAGTTCGGGCTGGGCTGCGTTTTCATGAATAACGGCTGGATCATGGTCATCAAAACTGCAGAAACGGAATTGAGAGATTTTATTTATCACTTATTCCTTTCACTGGGGTCTGGGTGTCGCTGGCCAGGCCTGCATTCATTGCCCGTCTGTATTTGCCCCTTGGGAAGGTGGTGGTGAGCTGCCACCTTGAACCACAGCAGTCTACGTTTTTTAAAAATTCATTCAAGGGAGGCGATGGCCCAGTGGTATTATCGCTAGACTATTCATCCAGAAACTCGGCTAATGTTCTGGGGGACACGGGTTCGAATCCCACCATGGCAAAGGGTGGAATTTGAATTCAATACCAAAAAAAACCGGAATTAAGAATCTACGATGACCATGAAACTGTTATCCATGATCGAAGAAACCCATTTGGCTCACTAATGTGCTTTGGGAAGGAAATCTGCCACCCTTACCTGGTCTGGCCCACACGTGAGTCCAGAGCCACAGCAATTGTTTTTCCTGCCCAAGTCTGTCATCTCACACTCATCCAGATTGCATTTGCCATTGACCAGTCCGTATATATCCTCTTGTAATCTAATGCTATCTTCTTGGCTTATCCTCGATCCTCTTCACTATTTACCACCCTACCAATTTTGTTATCATCTGCGAACTTACTGATCAACCTTCCTACATTTAATCTGAATCATTTGTCACGGTCGATTTAGCTCAGCTGGCTGGACAGCTGGTTTGTGATGCAGAGTCACACCAACAGCGTGGTGCTCTCCACATCAAAGGGGAGAACAGCCTCTGACCATCTGGGACTATGATGACTTTGCCTTTACTTGTAAAACAATTTAGGATTTTCCTTAGTTCTACATGCCCTGTCAGGTCCAACTGTTCTCTCCTAATTTCCTCCTTAAGTTCTGTCTGACACATTCTCTTATCCTCCAGAGCTTCTGCTGTTTTGAGCCCTCAATATGAGCCATAATCCTCTTCATTAAATGCTGCACATCCCTCGATATCCAGAATTCATTGGATTTGTTGGTCCCACCCTTTGTAACATGTTGGCCCTGTACTCTCCCTATTTCCTTCTTGACAGCGAGCCAGTGTTCCATCACAGACTCACCTAATGTGTCTGCTCCTGTACACTCTGGCCAATTCATACCTAATCTTCTTAAAATCAGCCTTCCCCCAGTTTAGAACTTTGATTTCCGGTCCATCCTTGTCCTTTTCCATAACAATCTTGAATCTGACTGAGTTATGATCACTGTCTACAGAATGCTCCCCCACTGTACTTCACCATTTACCCAGCTTCCTTACCTAAAATTAAGTCCAGGACACCTCCTTTCTTGTAGGACTTTATACAGACTGGGCGCCTTTTAAGAATTCTATTCTCTCTTAACCTTTAACACTATGACTAATGTTGGGGAAGTTGAAATCCCCTACTATCATTATCCTATTACTTTTACATTTCTCTGACATTTGTCCACATATCTACTCTTCTATTTCTCTCGGACTGTTATAGGACATTCCCAGCAATGTGTTCGCTCTCTTTTGGTTTATAGGTTCTACCCATATGGTGTCATCAGGAGACCCTTCTGGGGTGAGCCTCCTTACTGCTAGAACTGACTTCCTGATCAAAACTGCAATATCCCCTTCTCTTTTACCTCCTTGCCTGTCTCACCTGAAGACCCTATATCCTGGAATATTATAGGACTGTAGAATCCCTATAGTGTAGAAGAAGCTATTCGGCCATCGAGTCTGCACAGACTCTCTGACAGAGTGTCTCACCTCGGCCCTCTCCCCTACCCTATCCCTGTAATCCTACACATTTATCATGGCCAATCCAACTAACCTGCACATCTTTGAACACTAAGAGACAATTTAGCATGGCCAATCTGCTTAACCTGCACATTATTGGACACTAAGGAACAATTTAGCATGGCCAATCTGCTTAACCTGCACATTATTGGACACTAAGGGACAATTTAGCATGGTCAATCCACCTAACCTGCACATCTTTGGACACTAAGAGACAATCTAGCATGGCCAATCTGCTTAACCTGCACATTATTGGACACTAAGGAACAATTTAGCATGGTCAATCCCCCCTAACCTGCACATCTTTGTTCACTAAGGGGCAATTTAGCCAGACTCCAAATGATGCAATCTTGCCAAACTCCACAGAACCATAGAAAAGTTACAGCACATAAGGAGGCCATTCAGCCCATCTCGTCCATGCCAGCCCGAAGACACCCAGGTGTTCTTCCCAATTCCTCCTTTTTGCACCCAACCCATAGCCCTGAAGCTTACAACACTTAAGGTGCAGATCCAAGTACTTTTTCAAAGGGTTTCTGCCTCCATCACCAACTCAGGCAACGAATTCCAGACACCAACACCCTCTGCGTAAAAAAAAAAGTTCTTCCTCATGTCCCCTCTACGCTTACTGCCACCTATCCTCAATCTGTGTCCCTTGGTTCTGGAATTCTCCCTCAAGGGAAACAACTTTATCGTGTCCACTTTATCTCTTCCCCTCATAATGTTGTACACCTCTCACTTGCTGTCTTCTTTGTTTGTGCTTCTCCCCCCTGCTGAACCTTCTCGAGTGTTGCTGGGAGCCGCACACATCCAGGCATGGAGAGAGTATTCCATCACACTCCTGACTTGTGTCCTTGTAGATGGTGGACAGGCTTTGGGAGGGAGTCAGGAGGTGAGTTACTCTCTGCAGGATTCCCAGCCTCTGACCTGCTCTGGGAGCCACTGTGTTTATATGGCTGGGTCCCAGTTCAGTTTCTGGTCAGTGGATGTTAATACTGGGAGAGGGAATTTAGTGATGATAATGCCATTCAGTGTCAACGGGAGATGGTTAGATTCTCTCTCTTGTAGGTGATAGTCATGCTCTGGCATTTGTGTGGTGTGAATGTTACTTGCCAAGCCTGGATATTGTCCAGGTAACCCCCCCCCCCCCCCCCCCCCCCGCCCCCCAGTCTGGCCTTGTTGATCTCATTGGCTGGGTTATCATTGCGCAGGGCAAAGACACAGATATGAGAACATAAGAACATAAGGACATAAGAAATAGGAGCAGGAGTAGGCCATCTAGCCCTTCGAGCCTGCCCCGCCATTCAATAAGATCATGGCTGATCTGTCGTGGCTCAGTTCCACTTTCCCGCCCTCTCCCCATAACCCTTAATCCCCTCTCTTATCAAAAACCCATCAACCCGCTTCTTAAAAATATTTAGCGAGGCAGCCTCCACCACTTCAACGGGCAGAGAATTCCAGAGATTCACCACCCTTTGAGTGAAGAAGTTCCTCCTCAACTCCGTTCTAAACCGCACCCCTTTATCTTGAGGCTGTGCCCCCTAGTCCTACTGTCTTTTCTGAGCGGGAAGAGCCTCTCCACCTCTATCCTATCCATCCCATTCATCATCTTATACGTCTCAATGAGATCTCCCCTCATTCTTCTAAACTCTAACGAGTACAAGCCTAGTTTATTCAGCCTCTCCTCATAGCTCAACCCCCTCAACTCCGGTATCAGCCTAGTAAACCTCCTCTGCACTCCCTCCAAGGCCAAAATATCCTTGCGCAGGTGCGGCGACCAAAACTGCACACAGTACTCCAGCTGCGGCCTCACCAATGCCCTATACAGCTGCAGCAAGACCTCCCTACTTTTATATTCAATCCCCCTCGCTATGAAGGCCAGCATCCCATTCGCCTTCCTGACCACCTGCTGCACCAGCCCCAGTCAGCCTCATGACTGCCCCCTGACACAATGTATGGTCATGTGCCAACATCCGCCCTCACCTCTGCCTTTGTACTTACAAAATGCACCCATCCCATTACATATTGGGCACCTGTCCACTTACATGTGAGTCAGCCCCCACCCTCCCAGGATGGCTCAGTGGTATCATCGCTAGATTATTAATCCAGAAACTCAGCTAATGTTGTGGGGACCCGGGTTCGAACCCCGCCACGGCAAGATGGTGGAATTTAAATTCAACTTAAAAAAATCTGGAACGAAGAATCTACTGATGACCATGGGTAGTCAGAAGCTCTTTCCCATGATGGGAGAGTTAATTACTAGGGGGCACAGGTTTAAGGTGTGGGGGAACGAGGATTAAAGAAGGTGTACGAGGCAGATTTTTTTTACACAGAGAGTAGTGGCTGCCTGGAGGAGAGAGTGGAAGCAGATACAACAGTGACTTTTCAAGGGTGTCTGGACAAATAGGTGAATAGGATGGAACTAAAGGGATATGGTCCCCGGAAGGGTAGGGGGGTCAGTGCAGGCTTGGAGGGGCTGAAGGGCCTGGTCTTGTTCTCTAATTTTCTTTGTTGTTTTGTTCTTTGAAAGCATTGTCCATTATCAGAAAAACCCATCTGGTTCACTGATGTCCTTTAGGGAAGGAAATCTGCCGTCCTTACCCGGTCTGGCCTACATGGTGATACAGTAAAAAGTCTGACAACACCAGGTTTTAGTCCAACCTATTTATTTGATAATATACTCACTAGCTTTCGGGTTAGCCCCTTTGTGAATGGAGAGTTCTGGCCTCAGACAGAGCATATAAAGCACAGACAGTTTAGAGATTACTGATTAAAATGCGAATCCTTACACCTAACCTGCTGTTCAAGACCTGAAGTGGCTGACAATGTGAGTGGAAGGAGCACTGATCACAGTTTAAAGAGATGTGTATTGTCTCCAGACAGTACAGTAAGTGAGGTTTTGCAAACCCAGGCAAGTCACGGGGGTTACAGATAGTGCGACATGAACCCAAGATCCCTGTTGAGACCGTCCTCATGTGTGCGGAACTTGGCTATCAGTCTCTGATCAGCGACTCTGCGCTGTCGTGTGTTGTGAAGGCCGCCTTGGAGAATGCTTACCCGAAGGTCAGAGGCTGAATGCCCGTGACCACTGAAGTGTTCGCCAACAGGAAGGGAACAGTCTTGCCTGGTGACTGTCGAGCGATGTTCATTCATCCGTTGTCGTAGTGTCTGCATGGTCTCCCCAATGTACCATGCTTCGGGACATCCTTTCTTGCAACGTATCAGGTAGACAATGTTGGCCGAGTTGCAAGAGTATTTACCGTGTACCTGGTGGATGGTATTCTCACGTGTGATGATGGTATCCATGTCGATGATCCGGCATGTCTTGCAGAGGTTGCTGTGACAGGGTTGGGTTCATGTCGCACTATCTGTAACCCCCGTGACTTGCCTGGGTTTGCAAAACCTCACTTACTGTACTGTCTGGAGACAATACACATCTCTTTAAACTGTGATCAGTGCTCCTTCCACTCACATTATCAGCCACTTCAGGTCTTGAACAGCAGGTTAGGTGTAAGGATTCGCATTTTAATCAGTAATCTCTAAACTGTCTGTGCTTTATATGCTCTGTCTGAGGCCAGAACTCTCCATTCACCTGACGAAGGGGCTAACCCCGAAAGCTTGTGAGTCTATTATCAAATAAATAGGTTGGACTAAAACCTGGTGTTGTCAGACTTTTTACTGTGTTTACGCCAGTCCAACGCCGGCATACCCACATCATGACTACATGGTGACTCCAGAGACACGGCAATGTGGGGGACTCTCAGCTGGGGATGGGCGATAAATGGTGACCCACGTCCCAGGAATGATTTAAAGACAAACCTACCCACCTCTTGCATAACTGCTGTTTTCCCCTCGCTCCCTCTTTGTGACCCCCTCCCCGCTACTCCCCGAGGCAGCTTGACTCACCACAGAGGGAAGACCCTCTTCTTGTCTCGTCCCATTCGGTTCCGGTTGATGGATGTTGAGCAGGGCACTGCGTCCAGGTGGTGGGAGCTGTTAGGCAGGGTGGGGACCCACTGGTTACTCCGCTTTGACTTTGGTTCCCTGCAGAGGAAAGAGGGAGAAAGAATGAGGGTGTGTGAGAGGGAGGGCGAGGCAGAGTGGAGGGCGAGGCAGAGTGGGGGGGCGAGGCAGAGCGGGGGGGCGAGGCAGAGCGGGGGGCGAGGCAGAGCGGGGGGCGAGGCAGAGCGGGGGGCGAGGCAGAGCGGGGGGCGAGGCAGAGCGAGGCAGAGCGGGGGGGCGAGGCAGAGCGGGGGGGCGAGGCAGAGCGGGGGGGCGAGGCAGAGCGGGGGGGCGAGGCAGAGCGGGGGGGCGAGGCAGAGCGGGGGGGCGAGGCAGAGCGGGGGGGCGAGGCAGAGCGGGGGGCGAGGCAGAGCGGGGGGGCGAGGCAGAGCGGGGGGGCGAGGCAGAGCGGGGGGGCGAGGCAGAGCGGGGGGGCGAGGCAGAGCGGGGGGGCGAGGCAGAGCGGGGGGGCGAGGCAGAGCGGGGGGCGAGGCAGAGCGGGGGGGCGAGGCAGAGCGGGGGGGCGAGGCAGAGCGGAGGGCGAGGCAGAGCGGGGGGCGAGGCAGAGCGGGGGGCGAGGCAGAGCGGGGGGCGAGGCAGAGCGGGGGGCGAGGCAGAGTTGGGGGCGAGGCAGAGTTGGGGGCGAGGCAGAGCGGGGGGCGAGGCAGAGCGGGGGGCGAGGCAGAGCGGGGGGCGAGGCAGAGGTGGGGGCGAGGCAGAGCGGGGGGCGAGGCAGAGCGAGGGTGAGGCAGAGCGGGGGGCGAGGCAGAGCGGGGGGCGAGGCAGAGCGGGGGGGCGAGGCAGAGCGGGGGGGCGAGGCAGAGGTGGGGGCGAGGCAGAGGTGGGGGCGAGGCAGAGGTGGGGGCGAGGCAGAGCGGGGGGCGAGGCAGAGCGGGGGGCGAGGCAGAGCGGGGGGCGAGGCAGAGCGGGGGGCGAGGCAGAGCGGGGGGCGAGGCAGAGCGGGGGGCGAGGCAGAGCGGGGGGCGAGGCAGAGCGGGGGGCGAGGCAGAGCGGGGGGCGAGGCAGAGCGAGGGTGAGGCAGAGCGGGGGGGCGAGGCAGAGCGGGGGGGCGAGGCAGAGCGGGGGGGGCGAGGCAGAGCGGGGGGGCGAGGCAGAGCGGGGGGGCGAGGCAGAGCGGGGGGGCGAGGCAGAGCGGGGGGGCGAGGCAGAGCGGGGGGGCGAGGCAGAGCGGGGGGGCGAGGCAGAGCGGGGGGGCGAGGCAGAGCGGGGGGGCGAGGCAGAGCGGGGGGGCGAGGCAGAGCGGGGGGGCGAGGCAGAGCGGGGGGCGAGGCAGAGCGGGGGGGGCGAGGCAGAGCGGGGGGGCGAGGCAGAGCGGGGGGGCGAGGCAGAGCGGGGGGGCGAGGCAGAGCGGGGGGCGAGGCAGAGCGGAGGGCGAGGCAGAGCGGAGGGCGAGGCAGAGCGGAGGGCGAGGCAGAGCGGGGGGCGAGGCAGAGCGGGGGGCGAGGCAGAGTGAGGGCAAGGCAGAGCGGGGGGCGAGGCAGAGCGAGGGCGAGGCAGAATGGGGGAGAGGCAGAATGGGGGCGAGGCAGAGCGGGGGAGTGAGGCAGAGCGGGGGGCGAGGCAGAATGGGGGGCGAGGCAGAGTTGGGGGCGAGGCAGAGTTGGGGGCGAGGCAGAGTTGGGGGCGAGGCAGAGCGGGGGCGAGGCAGAGTTGGGGGCGAGGCAGAGCGGGGGCGAGGCAGAGCGGGGGGCGAGGCAGAGCGGGGAGTGAGGCAGAGTGAGGGTGAGAGAGAGCAAGCAAGAGCGAGGCAGACAGATAGAGAGACAGAGCCAGAAAGAAACAGAGCGCGAGAAAGAGAGAGCGAGAAAGAGAGAGCGAGAAAGAGAGAGCGAGGAAGAGAGAGCGAGAAAGAGAGAGCGAGGAAGAGAGAGCGAGGAAGAGAGAGCGAGGAAGAGAGAGCGAGGAAGAGAGAGCGAGGAAGAGAGAGCGAGGAAGAGAGAGCGAGGAAGAGAGAGCGAGGAAGAGAGAGCGAGGAAGAGAGAGCGAGGAAGAGAGAGAGAGGAAGAGAGAGCGAGAAAGAGAGAGCGAGGAAGAGAGAGCGAGGAAGAGAGAGCGAGGAAGAGAGAGCGAGAAAGAGAGAGCGAGGAAGAGAGAGCGAGGAAGAGAGAGCGAGGAAGAGAGAGCGAGAAAGAGAGAGCGAGGAAGAGAGAGCGAGACAAACAGACAGAGCCAGAGAGACAGACAGAGAGGGACAGAGAGAGAGGGACAGAGAGAGAGGGACAGAGAGAGAGGGACAGAGAGAGAGGGACAGAGAGAGAGACATACAGGCCGAACTGGCAACGATTCACTGAACGTGTGAGGTTGTCCGTTTTGTCAGGAAGAACAAAGAAGAGTTGAACAGAGGGAGTCTCAGAGATATACAGCATGGAAACAGGCCCTTCAGCCCAACTCATCAACGCCAACCTGATTTCCGAAACCAAATTCGTCCCATTTAAGACCACAAGACATAGGAGCAGAATGAGGCCATTTGGCCCATCGAATCTGCTCCCCCATTCAATCATGGCTGATATTATTCTCATCCCCATTCTCCTGCCTTTTCCCCATAAACCCTGATCCCATTATTAATCAGGAACCTATCTATCTCTGTCTTAAAGACATTCAATGACCCAGCCTCCTCTGTGGCAAAGACTTCCACAGATTCCCCACTCTCTGGCTGAAGAAATTCCTCCTCATCTCTGTTTTAAATGATCACCCTTTTAGCCTGGAGTTTGACTCTCTCCTACTAGTGGAAAATCCTCTCCACGTCCACTCTATCCAGTGTCTCAGTATTCTGTAAGTTTCAATAAGAACTCCCCTCATCCTTCTAAACTCCAATGAGTACAGATTCAGAGTCCTCAATCACTCCTCATATGATAAGCTCTTCATTCCTGGGATCATTCTTGTGAACCTCCTGTGGGCCCCCTCCAAGACCGGCACATCCTTCTTGAGGTATGGGGCCCAAAACTGCTCACGATATTCCATTTGCCTGCATTTGGCCCACATCCCACTAAACCTTTCCCATCCATGCACCAAATGTCTTTTAAATATTTAAGTGTACCCACCTCCTCCTCTGGCAGCTCATTCTCTGAATGAAAAAGTTGCCCCTCAGATCCCTTTCCTCTCTCACCTTGAACCTACGCCCTCTAGTTTTGGACTGCTGTATCTTGGGTAAAAGGTCTTGTCTATTTACCTTTCCTATGCCCCGCGTGATCTTATAAAGGTCACCCCCCTCATCCTCCTATCCTCCAGGGAAAAATGTCCCAGCCTATCCTTAGAATTCAAACCTTCCAGTCCCGGTAATGTTCTTGTAAATCTGTTTTGCACCCTTTTCAGTTTAATAACATCCTTCCTATAGCAGGGTGACCAGAGAGAGAGAGAGAGATAGCAGTATGGATGGATCTGGGTGTCCCTGTACATGAATCTCAGCTTCATACGCCCTGAGAGATTTATACATCTCAATGGGGTCATACCAAATTTGTTCAAACTCCAGGCAACATTTAACAATATATAATTAATTAATTTGTGGAACATGGACTATTACTATTACTTACGTGGCGAAAAACTGCAGCAGGCGACGGTGCAGAGGGACCTCGGGGTCCTTGTGCATGAGTCGCAAAAACCCAGCCTGCAGGTGCAGCAGGTGGTCAGGAAGGCGAATGGGATGCTGGCCTTCATAGTGAGGGGGATTGAATATAAAAGTAGGGAGGTCTTGCTGCAGCTGTATAGGGCATTGGTGAGGCCGCAGCTGGAGTACTGTGTGCAGTTTTGGGCGCCGCACCTGCGCAAGGATATTTTGGCCCTGGAGGGAGTGCAGAGGAGGTTTACTAGGCTGATACCGGAGTTGAGGGGATTGAGCTATGAGGAGAGGCTGAATAAACTAGGCTTGTACTCGTTAGAGTTTAGAAGAATGAGGGGAGATCTCATTGAGACGTATAAGATGATGAATGGGATGGATAGGATAGAGGTGGAGAGGCTCTTCCCGCTCAAAAAAGACACTAGGACTAGGGGGCACAGCCTCAAGATAAAGGGGAGGCGGTTTAGAACGGAGTTGAGGAGGAACTTCTTCACTCAAAGGGTGGTGAATCTCTGGAATTCTCTGCCCGTTGAAGTGGTGGAGGCTGCCTCGCTAAATACTTTTAAGAAGCGGGTTGATGGGTTCTTGATGAGAGAGGGGATTAAGGGTTATGGGGAGAGGGCGGGAAAGTAGAACTGAGCCACAACAGATCAGCCATGATCTTATTGAATGGCGGGGCAGGCTCGAAGGGCTAGATGGCCTACTCCTGCTCCTATTTCTTATGTTCTTATGGCTGGTCAGGACTTATTGCCCACCTCGTCACCCTTGAGAAGGTGGTGGTGGTGAGCTGCCTTCTTGAATCACTTGAACCGTTAGGGAGGGAATTCCAGGATTTTGACCCAGCGACTGCGAAGGAATGGCGATATATTTTCAAGATGTGGAGATGCCGGCGTTGGACTGGGGTAGACACAGTAGGAAGTCTCACAACACCAGGTTAAAGTCCAACAGGTTTATTTGATAGTAAACCCACAAGCTTTCGGAAACGGTGTTCCTTCATCAGGTGTGTGGAAGGTTCTGATCAGAGAAAGGCGTATAAAGTCACACACGGTTTACAGAATACTGATTACTAATCAGTTTCCGGAAGCTTGTGGGATTACTATCAAATAAACTGGTGGGACTTAAACCGTGAGACTTCTTATGATATATTTTCAATTCGGGATAGTGAGTGACTTGGAGGGGAATTTGCAGGTGGTGGATTTCCCATTTATCTGCTGCCCTTGTCCTTTTAGATGGAAGTGGTGGTGGGTTTGGAAGGTGCTGCCTAAGGATCTTTGGTGAGTTGCTGCAGTGCACCTTGTCGATAGTACACACTGCTGCTACTGAGTGTCGGTGCTGGAGGGAGTGAATGTTTGTAGATGTGGTGCCAATGAAGTGTTGCCAAGCTTTTTGAGTGTTGTTGGAGCTGCACACATCACACTCCTGACTTGTACCTTGTAAATGGTGGGTAGGCTTTGTGGAGTCTAGAGGTGCGTTAGTAACCACAGGATTCCTAGCCTCTTTCCTGCTGTGGTAGCCACTGTGTTTATGTGATGAGTCCAGTTGAGTTTCTGGTCAATGATAACCCCATGGATGTTGACAGCAACATAGGCCATTTCCAGCTCACCCCCTCAGGGCAACACTCTCACCCAAGAAGGAAGTGTGGAGCCAACCCAGATAACATCCTGGTGTCTTTCCTCTTTAACTGCAATCACACTAACAGGGAGGGATAGTCAGAGGTCAGGGGCGGGGTGGGGATTTGCTCCTCCCAAATTGGAACACAAATGGTGTGAGAAGAAGCTACAAAGTTGACTTTACCGTAGATACGTAGGAGGCTCTGTGCTGATGGAGATCGCCTTGTATTTCTCATCATTTCCTTCCAGGATCTCCTCCACTTCTGAAGCACGTAACAAGGTGACATTGGTGGCCAAAGTTGTGTAGCCATGATCTGGTGAGACAGGCAAACATACATGTGGTTAATTACTGGTTCTGCTGAACTAAAAGCACAACGCAAAGGGCAAGTGGCATGTGTGACCCAGTGTCAGCTCCTGTACAGTCTGTGTGTGTGTGTCTCAGTGTCAGCTCCTGTACAATCCGTGTGTGTGTGTGTGCGTGTGTCTCAGTGTCAGCTCCTGTACGGTCTGTGTGTGTCTCAGTGCCAGCTCCTGTACAGTCTGTGTGTGTGTGTCTCAGTGCCAGCTCCTGTACAGTCTGTGTGTGTGTGTCTCAGTGTCAGCTCCTGTACGGTCTGTGTGTGTGTGTCTCAGTGTCAGCTCCTGTACGATCTGTGTGTGTGTCTCAGTGTCAGCTCCTGTACAGTCTGTGTGTGTCTCAGTGTCAGCTCCTGTACAGTCTGTGTGTGTGTGTCTCAGTGTCAGCTCCTGTACAGTCTGTGTGTGTATGTCTCAGTGCCAGCTCCTGTACAGTCTGTGTGTGTGTCTCAGTGTCAGCTCCTGTACAGTCTGTGTGTGTGTGTCTCAGTGTCAGCTCCTGTACAGTCTGTGTGTGTGTCTCAGTATCAGCTCCTGTACAGTCTGTGTGTGTGTCTCAGTATCAGCTCCTGTACAGTCTGTGTGTGTGTCTCAGTATCAGCTCCTGTACAGTCTGTGTGTGTGTCTCAGTATCAGCT
This sequence comes from Carcharhinus amblyrhynchos, assembly GCF_965287045.1. Classification (NCBI taxonomy): domain Eukaryota; kingdom Metazoa; phylum Chordata; class Chondrichthyes; order Carcharhiniformes; family Carcharhinidae; genus Carcharhinus; species Carcharhinus amblyrhynchos. The sequence goes on along the minus strand of NC_137336.1, from coordinate 75,762,328 downwards.
CCTGTACAGTCTGTGTGTGTGTCTCAGTGTCAGCTCCTGTACAGTCTGTGTGTGTGTGTGTGTGTCTCAGTGTCAGCTCCTGTACGGTCTGTGTGTGTCTCAGTGTCAGCTCCTGTACAGTCTGTGTGTGTGTCTCAGTGTCAGCTCCTGTACAGTCTGTGTGTGTGTCTCAGTGTCAGCTCCTGTACAGTCTGTGTGTGTGTCTCAGTGTCAGCTCCTGTACAGTCTGTGTGTGTGTGTCTCAGTGTCAGCTCCTGTACAGTCTGTGTGTGTGTGTCTCAGTGTCAGCTCCTGTACAGTCTGTGTGTGTGTCTCAGTGTCAGCTCCTGTACAGTCTGTGTGTGTGTCTCAGTGTCAGCTCCTGTACAGTCTGTGTGTGTGTCTCAGTGTCAGCTCCTGTACAGTCTGTGTGTGTGTCTCAGTGTCAGCTCCTGTACAGTCTGTGTGTGTCAGTGTCAGCTCCTGTACGGTCTGTGTGTGTGTCTCAGTGTCAGCTCCTGTACAGTCTGTGTGTGTGTCTCAGTGTCAGCTCCTGTACGATCTGTGTGTGTGTCTCAGTGTCAGCTCCTGTACAGTCTGTGTGTGTGTGTCTCAGTGTCAGCTCCTGTACAGTCTGTGTGTGTGTCTCAGTGTCAGCTCCTGTACAGTCTGTGTGTGTGTGTCTCAGTGTCAGCTCCTGTACAGTCTGTGTGTGTGTCTCAGTGTCAGCTCCTGTACAGTCTGTGTGTGTGTCTCAGTGTCAGCTCCTGTACAGTCTGTGTGTGTGTCTCAGTGTCAGCTCCTGTACAGTCTGTGTGTGTGTCTCAGTGTCAGCTCCTGTACAGTCTGTGTGTGTGTCTCAGTGTCAGCTCCTGTACAGTCTGTGTGTGTGTCTCAGTGTCAGCTCCTGTACAGTCTGTGTGTGTCAGTGTCAGCTCCTGTACGGTCTGTGTGTGTGTCTCAGTGTCAGCTCCTGTACAGTCTGTGTGTGTGTCTCAGTGTCAGCTCCTGTACGATCTGTGTGTGTGTCTCAGTGTCAGCTCCTGTACAGTCTGTGTGTGTGTGTCTCAGTGTCAGCTCCTGTACAGTCTGTGTGTGTGTCTCAGTGTCAGCTCCTGTACAGTCTGTGTGTGTGTGTCTCAGTGTCAGCTCCTGTACAGTCTGTGTGTGTGTCTCAGTGTCAGCTCCTGTACAGTCTGTGTGTGTGTCTCAGTGTCAGCTCCTGTACAGTCTGTGTGTGTGTCTCAGTGTCAGCTCCTGTACAGTCTGTGTGTGTGTCTCAGTGTCAGCTCCTGTACAGTCTGTGTGTGTGTCTCAGTGTCAGCTCCTGTACAGTCTGTGTGTGTGTCTCAGTGTCAGCTCCTGTACAGTCTGTGTGTGTCAGTGTCAGCTCCTGTACGGTCTGTGTGTGTGTCTCAGTGTCAGCTCCTGTACAGTCTGTGTGTGTGTGTCTCAGTGTCAGCTCCTGTACAGTCTGTGTGTGTGTGTCTCAGTGTCAGCTCCTGTACAGTCTGTGTGTGTGTCTCAGTGTCAGCTCCTGTACAGTCTGTGTGTGTGTCTCAGTGTCAGCTCCTGTACAGTCTGTGTGTGTGTCTCAGTGTCAGCTCCTGTACGGTCTGTGTGTGTGTCTCAGTGTCAGCTCCTGTACAGTCTGTGTGTGTGTGTGTGTGTCTCAGTGTCAGCTCCTGTACGGTCTGTGTGTGTGTCTCAGTGTCAGCTCCTGTACAGTCTGTGTGTGTGTGTGTGTGTGTGTGTGTCTCAGTGTCAGCTCCTGTACAGTCTGGTGTTGCTGCCTTATTGCACGCCGTTAGCCTCCTCTCTATCTCCATCTGCTAGTTTTTCTTTCTGACTACACTCAGTAATCATATCCACACCCTGTCAATCATATTTATTTATTTATTATTGTCACAAGCGCGCTTACATTAACACTACCGTGAAGTTACTGTGAAATTCCCCTAGTTGTAACTAGGTTTAGAACGGAGTTGAGGAGGAACTTCTTCACTCAAAGGGTGGTGAATCTCTGGAATTCTCTGCCCGTTGAAGTGGTGGAGGCTGCCTCGCTAAATATTTTTAAGACGCGGGTTGATGGGTTTTTGATAAGAGAAGGGATTAAGGGTTATGGGGAGAGGGCGGGAAAGTGGAACTGAGCCACGACAGATCAGCCATGATCTTATTGAATGGCGGGGCAGGCTCGAAGGGCTGGATGGCCTACTCCTGCTCCTATTTCTTATGTTCTTATGTTCTTATGTAACACTCTGGTGCCTGTTCGGGTCAATGCACCCTAACCAGCACATCTTTTGGGCTGTGGGAGGAAACCGGAGCGCCCGGAGGAAACCCACGCAGACACAGGGAGAACTTAGTGCCTCACTGGGCCACTTCAGAGGGCAGTTAAGATTCAACCTCATTGCTGTGGTTTTAAAGACACATTTAGGTCAGATCAACTAAGGATGGCAGATTTGCTTCCCTTGAGTTTTCTTTCATGATAATTCGCTGATCAGCATTACTAGCTTTTTATTTCTGATTGTTTTAATGATGGAATTTAAATTCCACCAACCAGCTGCCATGAGTGTGATCTGAACTCGTGTATCCAGGCCTGTTGAATACTAACCCTGAACCAATAATCTGTGGATGAGAGTAAGTCTGAATGCTTCAGCATGTGGGAGAGAGAGATTGTGTGTTTATCAATCTGGCTGCACGTGTGAATATCGATGTGTGAATGTCTGCATGTCTTTGTTTATGAGCGAGTGTGTGTATGTCGGTGCGTGTGTGTGAAAATGGGTGTGTGCCTGTATGTGAACACATCTTTGTTCTTGTGTGACCATGTGTACATCAGCAAGCATGTGAGAACGTGTGTGTGTGAGTATGTGCGTGTTTGAGTGTGAGTGCACGTGAGCACGTGTGTTGTGTGTGAGCGTGTGTATTTGTGCATGTGTGAGCATGTGTGTTGTCTGTGAGTGTATGAGCATGTGTGTTTGTGCCTGGGTATGAGATGTTGTTTGTGTGTGGGTAAGCATGTCTGTCGTGTGTGAGCATGTATTTGTGTGAGTGTGTGAGAGCATGTGTGTTTGTGTGAGTGAAAGTGTGTGTGTGTGTGTTTGTGCGAATGAGAGAGTGTGAGCATGTGAGCGTGTTTGTGTGTGTGTCTGCGATAGTGGTTTCTGAATGAGGCAGAGACTGTGTGTAAGAGAATGTGTGCAAGTGTGGGGGAGATGCAGAAAGGATAGTAGGACTAGGGGGCACAGCCTCAAGATAAAGGGGAGGCGGTTTAGAACGGAGTTGAGGAGGAACTTCTTCACTCAAAGGGTGGTGAATCTCTGGAATTCTCTGCCCGTTGAAGTGGTGGAGGCTACCTCGCTAAATATTTTTAAGACGCGGGTTGATGGGTTTTTGATAAGAGCGGGGATTAAGGGTTATGGGGAGAGGGCGGGAATGTGGAACTGAGCCACGACAGATCAGCCATGATCTTATTGAATGGCGGGGCAGGCTCGAAGGGCTAGTTGGCCTACTCCTGCTCCTATTTCTTATGTTCTTATGTGAATGTGTCTGAGTATGCCTGTGACTGACATACTGTGTGAGTGAGTGTGTGTGTGTCTGACACGCTGTGTGAGTGAGTGTGTGTGTGTCTGTGTTTGACACAGTGTGTGAGTGAGTGTGTGTGTGTCTGACACGCTGTGTGAGTGAGTGTGTCTGTGTCTGACATACTGTGTCAGTGAGTGTGTGTGTGTCTGTGTTTGACACAGTGTGTGAGTGAGTGTGTGTGTGTCTTTGCGTGCCAGTGTCTGACACACTATGCGAGTGTGCGTGTGTGTGTGCCTGCGTCTGACACACAGTGAGTATGTATGCCTGCCCTGTGTCTGACATGTATGAGTGTGTGTGTGCGCATGTCGGATCTGTCACACTGTGTGGGTGAGAGTGTGTGTCTGTGTCTGTCACACTGTATGAGTGAGTGTGTGTGCGTCTGACACACTGTGCAAGTGTGTATCTGTGCTGACACACTGAGTGACTGTGTGTGTGTTTCTGCCTGCCTGTGTCTGAGGCGCTGTGTGAGTACGAGTGTGTGTGTATGCCTGTGTCTGACACACACTGAGTATGTACGCCTGCCCTGTGTCTGACACAGTGTGAATGTGTGTGTGTGTCTGACACACTGTAGGAGTGTGTGTCTGTGCTGACACACTGTGAGTGAGTGAGTGTGTGTCTTTGCATGTTTGTGTCTGAGGCACTGTGCGAGTATGAGTGTGTGTGCCTGCGTCTGACACACTGTGTGTGTCTATATGTGTGTGTGTATCAGTGTGTGCCTAATTGTGCGTGCCTGTCTGTGACCCACTGTACATGCATAAGTGAATTTGTGCAGAAGACAGTGTAAATACCCAGGCTCTGGGAGAATCCTGCCTAGTTTCTATGGGGAAGGAAAAATGGGTTAAAAACAATTGAGGGACTGAGACTGGAAGCTGGGGTCAGCTTCAGCTTCACCCTTACCATGTGATGAGGCAACTATCTTCTTCCTCTCCTCGACTGTAGCCAAACGCCTCCACAAGGATGGATATTTTTTGTATAGGGAGCCCCGGAACATGCGGAGGTAATTTCCGACCTTTCACACACACAATGTTTATAAGCATCAGTACATGAATAAAGGACTTTATCTTCAAAGTACATTGTAAAAAGGCAGCTCTCTCCACAGCAAACTGAAGGCAACATGGTTCAGTTTATTTCATTCATTCGTGGGACATGGGCGTCACTATTTGGGCCAGTATTTATTGCCCATCCCTGGTTGACTTTGGAGGGCAGCTGAGAGTCGACCACATTGCCGTGTCTCTGGAGTCACATGTAGGCCAGACCGGGTAAGGATGGCAGATTTCCTTCCCTAAAGTACTTGAGAGAACCTAGATGGGTTTTTCCGACAATGGGTCATCAGTAGATTCTTAATTCCAGATTTTTTTATTGAATTCAAAACCACCATCTGCTGTGGTGGGATTCGATCCCGGGTCCCCAGAACATTAGCTGAGTTTCTGGGTTAATAGTCTAGCGATAATACAACGAGGCCATCACCACACCTCCCCCCCCCCCGCCATTTTGTTTACAGGTACAAAATGGAGACAGAATGGGGAAGAGTGACAGAGAGATGTTCCCATCAATCGTGTGTGAGCTGGAGGGGAGCTTCGAGATGATGGTGTTCCAATGTGTCTGTCGCTCCCGTCGCCCTAGCTTGGAGAAGAGGTCATGGGTTTGGAAGGTGCTGCCTAAGGAGCCTTGGTGAGTCACTGCGGGGCATCTTGTAGATGGTGCACACGGCTGTCACTGTGTGTCGGTGGTGGGGGGAGTGAGTGTTTGCGGTTAGCGTGTCGATCGAGGGGGGCTGCTTTGTCCTGGATGGTGTCGAGCTTCTCGAGTGTTGCTGGGAGCCGCACCCATCCAGGCAAGTGGAGAGTATTCCATCACACTCCTGACTTGTGTCCTTGTAGATGGTGGACAGGCTTTGGGAGGGAGTCAGGAGGTGAGTTACTCTCCACAGGATTCCCAGCCTCTGACCTGTCCTTGTAACCACTGTGTTTACATGGCTGGGTCCAGTTCAGTTTCTGGTAAATGGCAACCCTTAGGACATTGATAATGGGAAATTTAATGGTAATGCCATTGAATATCAAGGGGTGATGGTTAGATTCTCCTTTGTTGGAAGATGGTTGGGCCAGGACACTAACCCTGAGGGACTCCCGCAGTGATGTCCTGGGGCCTGGGACACTAACCCTGAGGGACTCCCGCAGTGATGTCCTGGGGCCTGGGACACTAACCCTGAGGGACTCCCGCAGTGATGTCCTGGGGCCTGGGACACTAACCCTGAGGGACTCCCGCAGTGATGTCCTGGGACACTAACCCTGAGGGACTCCTGCAGTGATGTCCTGGGGCCTGGGACACTAACCCTGAGGGACTCCTGCAGTGATGTCCTGGGACACTAACCCTGAGGGACTCCCGCAGTGATGTCCTGGGACACTAACCCTGAGGAACTCCCGCAGTGATGTCCTGGGACACTAACCCTGAGGAACTCCCACAGTGATGTCCTGGGACACTAACCCTGAGGGACACCAGCAGTGATGTCCTGGGGCCTGGGACACTAACCCTGAGGGACTCCCGCAGTGATGTCCTGGGACACTAACCCTGTGGAACTCCTGCAGTGATATCCTGGGACACTAACCCTGAGGGACACCAGCAGTGATGTCCTGGGGCCTGGGACACTAACCCTGAGGAACTCCTGCAGTGATGTCCTGGGACACTAACCCTGTGGAACTCCTGCAGTGATATCCTGGGACACTAACCCTGAGGGACTCCCGCAGTGATGTCCCGGGGCCTGGGACACTAACCCTGAGGGACTCCCGCAGTGATGTCCTGGGACACTAACCCTGAGGGACTCCCGCAGTGATGTCCTGTGGCCTGGGACACTAACCCTGAGGGACTCCCGCAGTGATGTCCTGGGACACTAACCCTGAGGAACTCCCGCAGTGATGTCCTGGGACACTAACCCTGAGGAACTCGCGCAGTGATGTCCAGGGACACTAACCCTGTGGAACTCCCGCAGTGATTTTTTTTTTGTTATATTTTTTATTTTTCTGCTGGTAATTGCTTCAGGGATGGCAGTTCAGGCAGTAAGCTGCATCTCCTGTGGGATGTATGTGGTGAGGGAATCTAGTAGTGTTTCAGGTGATTTTACTTGTAGGAAGTGTGTTAGATTGCAGCTTCTGGAGGAGCGTGTAAAGGAGCTGGAGGTGGAGTTAGAGGAACTCCGCATAATTCGGGAGGCGGAGGTGGAAATTGATAGGAGTTATAAGGAGATTGTCACTCCTAGAAATGAGTCTTGGGTCACTGCCAGGAAGAGGGGAAAGAAGCAATCGGGGGGACAATCCCCTGGGGCTGTTCCCCTCCAAAATAGGTTTTCGGTCCTGGAGGCTACAGTTGAGGAGGAATCGACTGGGGATAGCCAAAGGGAGCAGGTCTCTGGAGGTGAGCCTGTTGTGAAGGCTCAGGTGGTTAGGGGATGTAAAAGATTGGGCCTCGTGATTGGGGACTCCACAGTTAAAGGGACAGATAAGAGAGTTGGAAGTAAAGGTAGGGACTCAGGGCTGGTGTGTTGCCTACCAGGGGCTGGGGTCCGGGATGTATCAGAAAGGATATTCAGGACTCTTAAGGGAGAGGGAGATCAACCCCAAGTTATAGTTCATGTGGGGACACATGACATAGGGAGGATAAGGGAAGGGGATATTAAGCAGAGATTTATGGAGTTGGGGTGGAAACTAAAGGCCAAGTCTGATAGAGTGGTTATCTCCGGACTCTTGCCTGTGCCAAGGGATAGTTTAGAGAGGAATAGAGAGAGGGAAAGTTTGAATTCGTGGCTGAGGGGATGGTGCAGGAGGGAGGGGTTCAAGTACTTGAGCAATTGGGGCTCATTCTGGGGAAGGTGGGACCTCTATAAGAGTGATGGTCTACACCTGAATCAGAGGGGGACCAATATCCTGGGGGGTAAATTTGCTAAGGCTATGCAGGGAGGTTTAAACTGATTCGGAGGGGGGGTGGGATCCTGAGTAGAGGGGTTGAAAGTGAGGGGGGCATAGATGGGGACTGCAATGCACAGCATCGCAGGGGTGGGGTGGAGCAGGGTTTGAAATGCGTATACTTTAATGCGAGGAGTATTCGCAATAAAGTGGATGAACTTGCAGCGTGGATCAGTACCTGGGACTTCGATGTTGTGGCCATTTCAGAGACATGGATAGAGCAGGGGCAGGAATGGTTGCTGCAGGTCCCGGGGTTCAAATGTTTTAGTCGGAGTAGAGAAGGAGGTAGAAGGGGGGGGTGGGGTAGCATTATTGGTCAGGGATTGTATCACAGTGTCAGAGAGGAAGTTTGATGAGGACTTGTCTGTTGAGGTAGTATGGGCGGAGATTAGAAATAGGAGAGGAGAGGTCACCCTGTTGGGAGTCTTTTATAGACCTCCTAAAAGTTCTAGAGAGGTTGAGGAAAGGATTGCGGAGACGATCCTGGTTAGGAGTGATAGTAATAGGGTAATTGTTATGGGGGATTTTAACTTTACTAATATTGATTGGAATTGTTATAGCTCTAGCTCGTTAGAGGGGTCAGTTTTTGTACAAAGTGTGCAGGAAGGTTTTTTGACTCAGTATGTAGATAGGCCAACTAGAGGTGAGGCTATATTGGATTTGGTGCTGGGAAATGAGCCAGACCAGGTGTTAGACTTGGAAGTTGGTGAGCATTTTGGTGATAGTGACCACAATTCGGTTACGTTCACCTTAGTGATGGAAAGGGATAGGCATGAACCTCGGGCTAGTGGTTTTAGCTGGGGGAAGGGTAATTATGAGGCTATTAGGAGAGAATTAGGAAGCACAGGTTGGACTAGGAGATTACAGGGACTGGGAACGTCTGAAATGTGGAGTTTTTTCAAGGAGCAGCTACTGCGAGTCCGTGATAGGTATGTCCCTGTCAGGCAAGGAGGAATTGGTAGGGCTAGGGAACCGTGGTGCACCAAAAAAGTTTTTTCGTTGGTTAAGAGGAAAAAGGAGGCTTATGTTCGGATGAGATGTGAGGGCTCGGGTAGTGCACTAGAAAACTTTAGATTGGCTAGGAGGGAGTTGAAGAGTGAGCTAAGAAGGGCTAAAAGAGGACATGAGAAGACTTTGGCTGATAGGGTTAAGGAGAATCCTAAGGCGTTCTATAGGTATGTCAAGAACAGAAGGTTGGTTAGGGCAAGATTAGGGCCAGTTATAGACAGCAGAGGGAAGTTATGTGTGGAACCGGAGGAGATTGGAGAGGCATTGAACCAATATTTCTCTTCGGTGTTCACACAGGGGGACATGGATATAGCTGAGGAGGACACTGGGTTGCAGGGGAGTAGAATTGACAGTGTTGCAGTTGATAAGGAGGATGTGCTAGATATTCTGGAGGGTCTGAAAATAGATAAGTCCCCTGGTCCGGATGGGATTTACCCCAGGATTCTCTGGGAGGCAAGAGAAGTGATTGCTGAGCCTCTGGCTCTGATCTTCAGGTCGTCGTTGGCCTCTGGTATAGTACCGGAAGATTGGAGGTTAGCGAATGTTGTCCCATTGTTTAAGAAGGGGAACAGAGACTTCCCCGGGAATTATAGACCGGTGAGTCTTACTTCTGTTGTGGGCAAGGTTTTAGAAAAAATTATTCGGGATAGGATTTATAGTTATTTGGAGAGTAATGAATTGATTGGAGATAGTCAGCATGGTTTTGTGGCGGGTAGGTCGTGCCTTACTAACCTTATCGAGTTTTTTGAGAAAGTGACCAAAGAGGTGGATGGGGGTAAGGCAGTGGACGTGGTGTATATGGATTTTAGTAAGGCGTTTGATAAGGTTCACCATGGTAGGCTTCTGCAGAAAATGCAGATGTATGGGATTGGGGGTGATCTAGGGAATTGGATCAGGAATTGGCTAGCGGATAGGAGACAGAGGGTGGTGGTTGATGGTAAATATTCATCATGGAGTTCGGTTACGAGTGGTGTGCCTCAGGGATCTGTTTTGGGGCCACTGCTGTTTGTAATTTTTATTAATGATCTGGATGAGGGTATAGTTGGGTGGATTAGTAAATTTGCTGATGACACCAAAGTCGGAGGTGTGGTAGATAGTGATGAAGGGTGTCATAGTTTGCAGGAAGACTTAGACAGGTTGCAGAGCTGGGCCGAGAGGTGGCGGATGGAGTTTAATGCGGAGAAGTGTGAGGTAATTCACTTTGGTAGGAATAACAGATGTGTCGAGTATAGGGCTAACGGGAGGACTTTGAATAGTGTGGATGAGCAGAGGGATCTAGGTGTATGTGTACATAGATCCCTGAAAGTTGGGAGTCAAGTAGATAAGGTTGTTAAGCAGGCATACGGTGTCTTGGCGTTTATTGGTAGGGGGATTGAATTTAGGAGTCGCAGCGTCATGTTGCAACTGTACACAACTCTGGTGCGGCCACACTTGGAGTACTGTGTGCAGTTCTGGTCCCCACATTACAGGAAGGATGTGGAGGCTTTGGAGAGGGTGCAGAGGAGGTTTACCAGGATGTTGCCTGGTATGGAGGGGAGGTCCTATGAGGAGAGGCTGAGGGATTTGGGGTTGTTTTCGCTGGAAAGAAGGCGGCTAAGAGGGGATCTTATTGAAACATATAAGATGATTAGAGGTTTAGATAGGGTGGATAGTAATAGCCTTTTTCCTCTGATGGAGAAATCTAGCACGAGGGGGCATGGCTTTAAATTAAGGGGTGGTAGTTATAGGACGGATGTCAGGGGTAGGTTCTTTACCCAGAGGGTGGTGAGGGATTGGAATGCCCTGCCTGCTGCAGTTGTAAATGCGCCTAGTTTGGGGGCGTTTAAGAGATCCGTGGATAGGTTTATGGACGAAAAGGGATTGGTTTAGGTTAGTGGGTCATTGTTTTGTAACTGGTCGGCGCAACATCGTGGGCCGAAGGGCCTGTTCTGCGCTGTAATGTTCTATGTTTATGATGTCCTGGGACACTAACCCTGAGGAACTCCCGCAGTGATGTCCTGGGGCCTGGGACACTAACCCTGAGGGACTCCTGCAGTGATGTCCTGGGACACTAACCCTGAGGGACTCCCGCAGTGATGTCTTGGGGCCTGGGACACTAACCCTGAGGAACTCCCGCAGTGATGTCCTGGGGCCTGGGACACTAACCCTGAGGGACTCCCGCAGTGATGTCCTGGGACACTAACCCTGAGGAACTCCCGCAGTGATGTCCTGGGACACTAACCCTGAGGAACTCCCGCAGTGATGTCCTGGGACACTAACCCTGAGGGACTCCCGCAGTGATGTCCTGGGACACTAACCCTGAGGGACTTCTGCAGTGATGTCCTGGGACACTAACCCTGAGGAACTCCCGCAGTGATGTCCTGGGACACTAACCCTGAGGAACTCCCGCAGTGATGTCTTGGGGCCTGGGACACTAACCCTGAGGAACTCCCGCAGTGATGTCCTGGGGCCTGGGACACTAACCCTGAGGGACTCCCGCAGTGATGTCCTGGGACACTAACCCTGAGGAACTCCCGCAGTGATGTCCTGGGACACTAACCCTGAGGAACTCCCGCAGTGATGTCCTGGGACACTAACCCTGAGGAACTCCCGCAGTGATGTCCTGGGACACTAACCCTGAGGGACTCCCGCAGTGATGTCCTGGGGCCTGGGACACTAACCCTGAGGAACTCCCGCAGTGATGTCCTGGGGACTGGGACACTAATCCTGAGGGACATCTGCAGTGATGTCCTGGGGCCTGGGACACTAACCCTGAGGAACTCCCGCAGTGATGTCCAGGGACACTAACCCTGAGGGACTCCCGCAGTGATGTCCTGGGGCCTGGGACACTAATCCTGAGGGACTCCCGCAGTGATGTCCTGGGACACTAACCCTGAGGGACTCCCGCAGTGATGTCCTGGGGCCTGGGACACTAACCCTGAGGGACTCCCGCAGTGATGTCCTGGGACACTAACCCTGAGGGACTCCCGCAGTGATGTCCTGGGGCCTGGGACACTAATCCTGAGGGACACCTGCAGTGATGTCCTGGGGCCTGGGACACTAACCCTGAGGGACTCCGCAGTGATGTCCGAGGTCACTGACCCTGAGGAACTCCCGCAGTGACATCCTGAGGCTGAAATGATTGATCTCCAATTACCACACTAATCTTGCTTTGTGTCATATATGAATCCAACCAGTGGTGAGTTGACCATCTGATTCCCATTGGTTCCAGTGCCTACAGCAGTTCCTTGATATCAGGTGAAGTGAATCAAATTTGCTAAAGACTGATATTGGAGATTCTCGGGATGACTGGAGGAGGTTGAGATGGATCATCCACTTGGCACTTCTGACTGAAGTTGGCAGCAAATGTTTCACCCTGATTAGAGCAGCACTCCGAGAGGGTCAGTGCTGAGGGAGTGCCGCACTGTCAGAGGGTCAGCACTGAGGGAGCGCCGCCCTGTCAGAGGGTCAGTGCTGAGGGAGCGCCGCACTGTCAGAGGGTCAGTGCTGAGGGAGCGCCGCACTGTCAGAGGGTCAGTGCTGAGGGAGCGCCGCACTGTCAGAGGGTCAGTGCTGAGGGAGCGCCGCACTGTCAGAGGGTCAGTGCTGAGGGAGTGCCGCCCTGTCAGAGGGTCAGTGCTGAGGGAGCGCCGCACTGTCAGAGGGTCAGTGCTGAGGGAGCGCCGCACTGTCAGAGGGTCAGTGCTGAGGGAGTGCCGCACTGTCAGAGGGTCAGCGCTGAGGGAGCGCCGCACTGTCAGAGGGTCAGCGCTAAGGGAGCGCCGCACTGTCAGAGGGTCAGCGCTGAGGGAGCGCCGCACTGTCAGAGGGTCAGTGCTGAGGGAGCGCCGCACTGTCAGAGGGTCAGCCCTGAGGGAGTGCCGCACTGTCAGAGGGTCAGCGCTAAGGGAGCGCTGCACTGTCAGAGGGTCAGCGCTGAGGGAGCGCCGCACTGTCAGAGGGTCAGTGCTGAGGGAGCGCCGCACTGTCAGAGGGTCAGCGCTGAGGGAGGCCCGCACTGTCAGAGGGTCAGTGCTGAGGGAGTGCCGCACTGTCAGAGGGTCAGTGCTGAGGGAGGCCCGCACTGTCAGAGGGTCAGTGCTGAGGGAGTGCCGCACTGTCAGAGGCTCAGTGCTGAGGGAGTGCTGCACTGTCAGAGGGTCAGTGCTGAGGGAGTGCCGCACTGTCAGAGGGTCAGTGCTGAGGGAGTGCCGCACTGTTAGTGTTGCCATTTATTGGTTAAAACTGTAAAGTGAGGCCCCCCTCAGTGAGTTTGGGTGAATGTAAATGATTTCATTTGAAGAACAACAGGGGATTTATCCCGCAGCTCCCTGGCAAGTTTTTGTCCCACATCAATATCTGCAAAACAGACTGTTTGGCCATTAGCAAATTGTCAGAGGTGACTGTGAGCCTCTCGTCTGCTGTACGTGCTATAGGACAGCACTGTGGGAATGTCAGTAAACGGGCAGTGTTGGCTGTAAAGTGCTCTGGTAACAATTCAGTGTCTCAGACACACAGACTGGCAAAATGTTCATCTATCTGCTGTTAATTTTACTCAGTTTCTCATCTGGATTTCATCTTTTTCTATGCTGTTTATCTCTATGTATCACACACACACACACACACACACACACACTAGTCTAAAGTTTATATTATTAGTGTCACAAGTTGACTTACATTAACACTACAATGAAGTTACAGTGAAAATCCCCTCGTTGTCACCCTCTGGTGCCTGTTCGGGTACACTGAGGGAGAATTTAGTGTGGCCAATGCACCTAACCAACATGTCTTTTAGACAGTCGGATGAAACTGGAGCACCTGCAGGAAACCCATGCAGACACGGTGAGAACATGCAGACTCCACACAGACAGTGACCCAAGCCAGGAATCGATCCCAGGTCCCTGACGCTGTAAGGCAGCAGTGCTAACCATTGTGCCATGCTGCCCTAACACAGGTTCACACAGATTTTACAAGCGCACACGCACACACAGACACAGAATGACATGCACACACTGATACAGAGCGACATGCACACACACAGATCCATACACACATACACAGACACAGATTCCACACACACACACTGACACAGATCCACACACATACACTGACACAGAGCCACATACAGACACACACGCACGCACACACACACTGACACAGAACCACACACACACACACACACACTGACACAGAGCCACACACACTGACAACACACACTGACACAGATCCACACACACACACAGAGCCACACACACACTGACATGGAGCACCCCCCCACCCTGCCCCCCCCCCCCCCACACACACACACACACACACACACACACCCACCCACCCACACACACCTCCTGCATATTTTCCCACCTCTTGTTAATCTGGTAACAAGAACCAGACACATACTCACACACTCTCTCTCTCTCACACACATACAGACACACACTCTCTCTCACACGCACACAGACACACACACACACTCTCTGTCACATGCACACAGACACACACACACACTCTCTGTCACACGCACACAGACACACACACACAATCTCTCTGTCACATGCACACAGACACACACACACAATCTCTCTGTCACACACACACAGACACACACACACACTCTCTGTCACACACACACAGACACACACACACAATCTCTCTGTCACACGCACACAGACACACACACACACTCTCTGTCACACACACACAGACACACACACACACTCTCTGTCACACACACACGGACACACACACACTCTCTCTGTCACACACACACAGACACACAGACACACTCTCTGTCACACACACACGGACACACACACACTCTCTCTGTCACACACACACGGACACACACACACTCTCTCTGTCACACACACACGGACACACACACACTCTCTCTGTCACACACACACAGACACACACACACACTCTCTGTCACACACACACAGACACACACTCACACTCTCTGTCACACACACACAGACACACACACACTCTCTGTCACATGCACACAGACACACACACACACTCTCTGTCACATGCACACAGACACACACACACAATCTCTCTGTCACACACACACACTCTCTGTCACACACACACGGACACACACACACTCTCTCTGTCACACACACACAGACACACAGACACACACTCACACTCTCTGTCACACGCACACAGACACACACACACACACACAGGCACTCACACACAGGTCAGGCAATGAGCTGGCAGATGGAACACTGTCAACTGCACAGCAGGAGGGAAGGACAGGAAAAGATTCAGGCAAATGCCAAGAAGTGGGGACAATGCCAAGAATCTGCAAATGAATATTGTTGTTTGCCTCCACCCGACTTCCCCTTGCTCGCTATGAACCATGTCACCTTCCAGAGGACATTTAATCCTGGTAGAGAGAGAGAGAGAGAGAGAGAGAGAGCCGAACAATGTCCTGGCTTTGTTATACAACACATCTGGAAAAGGCAGTGTTCAGCCCAGCCCCCAGCCAGAGTAAATGTACCCCCACCGCGATCTCCACATTCTCCCGAGCACCATTTCTGGAACTCCCTCATTCCACACTCTAAATTACAACTTAAAAACACACACACACAGAGGGCAGAAACGGCACAGTGAATAAACAGAAACTCCAGCCTAATGCCTGCATTGGTCATGTTCATTTTAAAAGCTGGATGTTAATCCACTGAATTGCTTGGCGTTGTTGAGAAGGAGCCTTTCCCTCCTTCCTCCCCTCCGTCTCTCTCTCTCTCTCTCTGTCTGCCTGGACTCTCAATCTCCTGTAGATCTTACCTCTGATCCAATCATGAACCATTCGCTCGCTTGTTCCAGTTGAAATTTCACTGGTTTCAAACCAAATGTTTTGCTGGCAGCCATTTGAATTAGGAGAGAGAGAGAGAAAGAGAGAAAGGGGGAAGAGACAGAGAGAGAGAGAGAGAGAGAGAGACAGCAGGAGAGAAGAGGGGAGGGGAGAGGAGGGGGATGACACAGAGAGAGAGAGAGAGAGAGAGAGAAAACGCAAGCAGAATCCTAATGAAAATCATCCACACCTACAGCAAGGGAGGACTCAGCCAATTGCAACTCACTCTGTGGAATGAGGAGAGCAGAGCAGGCTGGATGAGGAACACTCAAAACCTCCAGCCCCTCGCCAGACCCTCCAGGAGAGTGAGCTGGGATCCCTGAACCCAAGAGCAGCACATTGCTTCTGTCACAGTCTGGCAGGAAAAAGGTGCTGGGTTTTACCCCTCATGAGAGGGTCGGTGCTGAGGGAGCACCGCACTGTCAGAGGGTCAGTGCTGAGGGAGCACCGCACTGTCAGAGGGTCGGTGCTGAGGGAGCGCCGCACTGTCAGAGGGTCGGTGCTGAGGGAGTGCCGCACTGTCAGAGGGTCAGTGGTGAGGGAGTGCTGCACTGTCAGAGGGTCATTACTGAGGGAGCGCCGCACTGTCAGAGGGTCAGTGCTGAGGGAGTGCCGCACTGTCAGAGGGTCAGTGCTGAGGGAGTGCCGCACTGTCAGAGGGTCGGTGCTGAGGGAGTGCCGCACTGTCAGAGGGTCAGTGCTGAGGGAGTGCCGCACTGTCAGAGGGTCAGTGCTGAGGGAGTGCCGCACTGTCAGAGGGTCGGTGGTGAGGGAGTGCCGCACTGTCAGAGGGTCGGTGGTGAGGGAGCGCCGCACTGTCAGAGGGTCGGTGGTGAGGGAGTGCCGCACTGTCAGAGGGTCGGTGGTGAGGGAGCGCCGCACTGTCAGAGGGTCAGTACTGAGGGAGTGCCACACTGTCAGAGGGTCAGTACTGAGGGAGCGCCGCACTGTCAGAGGGTCGGTGCTGAGGGAGCGCCGCACTGTCAGAGGGTCGGTGCTGAGGAAGTGCCGCACTGTCAGAGGGTCAGTGCTGAGGGAGTGCCGCACTGTCAGAGGGTCGGTGCTGAGGGAGCGCCGCACTGTCAGAGGGTCGGTGCTGAGGGAGCGCCGCACTGTCAGAGGGTCGGTGCTGAGGGAGCGCCGCACTGTCAGAGGGTCAAAGAACAAAGAACAGTACAGCACAGGAACAGGCCCTTCAGCCCTCCAAGACTGCGCCGCTCATACGTCCAACTAGACCATTCATTTGTATCCCTCTATTCCCAGTCTGTTCATGTGGCTATCTAGATAAATCTTAAATGATCCCAGCGTGTCCGCCTCAACCACCTTGCTTGTCAGTGCATTCCAGGCCCCCACCACCCTCAGTGTAAAATACGTCCCCCTGACATCTGTGTTGAACCTTGCCCCCCTCATCTTGAACTTGTGACCCCTTGTGTTCGTCACCTCCGACCTGGGAAAAAGCTTCCCACTGTTCACCCTATCTATGCCCTTCATAATTTTATACACCTTTATTATGTCACCCCTCATCCTCCGTCTTTCCAGGGAGAACAACCCCAGTTTGCCCAATCTCTCCTCATATCTAAAACCCTCCATACCAGGCAACATCCTGGTAAACATTTTCTGTACTCCCTCCAAAGCCTCCACATCCTTCTGTTAGTGTGGCGACCAGAACTATACACAGTATTCCAAAGTGGCCTAACCAACATTCTATGTCGCTGCAATATCATATGCCAACTTTTATACTCTATGCCCCATCCAATAAAGGCAAGCATGCCATATGCCTTCTTCACCACCCTCTCCACCTGTGCTGCCACCTTTAAGGATCTGTGGACTTGCACACCCAGGTCCCTCTGCGAGTCTATACTCCATGGTTCTGCCATTTATTGGATAGCTCCCCGCCCCCCCCACACACTAGATCTACCGAAATGCATCACTTCACATTTATCTGGATTAAATTCCATCTGCCATTTCTCTGCCCAATTTTCCAGCCTATCTATATCCTGCTATATTCTCTGACAATGTTCATCACTATCCGCAACTCCAGCAATCTTTGTGACATCAGCAAAGGGTCGGTGCTGAGGGAGTGCCGCACTGTCAGAGGGTCAGTGCTGAGGGAGTGCCGCACTGTCAGAGGGTCAGTGCTGAGGGAGTGCCGCACTGTCAGAGGGTCAGTGCTGAGGGAGTGCCGCACTGTCAAAGGGTCAGTGCTGAGGGAGCGCCGCACTGTCAGAGGGTCAGTGCTGAGGGAGCGCCGCACTGTCAGAGGGTCAGTACTGAGGGAGTGCTGCACTGTCAGAGGGTCAGTGCTGAGGGAGTGCCGCACTGTCAGAGGGTCAGTGCTGAGGGAGTGTCGCACTGTCAGAGGGTCAGTGCTGAGGGAGTGCCGCACTGTCAGAGGGTCAGTGCTGAGGGAGTGCTGCACTGTCAAAGGGTCAGTGCTGAGGGAGCGCCGCACTGTCAGAGGGTCAGTACTGAGGGAGCGCCGCACTGTCAGAGGGTCAGTACTGAGGGAGTGCTGCACTGTCAGAGGGTCAGTGCTGAGGGAGTGCCGCACTGTCAGAGGGTCAGTGCTGAGGGAGTGTCGCACTGTCAGAGGGTCAGTGCTGAGGGAGTGCCGCACTGTCAGAGGGTCAGTACTGAGGGAGTGCCGCACTGTCAGAGGGTCAGTGCTGAGGGAGTGCCGCACTGTCAGAGGGTCAGTGCTGAGGGAGTGTCGCACTGTCAGAGGGTCAGTGCTGAGGGAGTGCCGCACTGTCAGAGGGTCAGTGCTGAGGGAGTGCTGCACTGTCAGAGGGTCAGTACTGAGGGAGTGCTGCACTGTCAGAGGGTCAGTGCTGAGGGAGCGCCGCACTGTCAGAGGGTCAGTACTGAGGGAGCGCCGCACTGTCAGAGAGTCAGTGCTGAGGGAGTGCCGCACTGTCAGAGGGTCAGTGCTGAGGGAGTGCCGCACTGTCAGAGGGTCGGTGCTGAGGGAGTGCCGCACTGTCAGAGGGTCGGTGCTGAGGGAGTGCCGCAGTGTCAGTGGGTCAGTGCTGAGGGAGGGCCCTAATATGGATGTATCTCCTATTGGCCTAGCCACCTGTCCATCAGTAATGTTCCTCGAGTGATTGGACCGGGTGTGAACAGGAATGTGGGAAAGCCGCTTTCCCATTGGTTCATTCAAATATCCATCACCTCAGGTCGCCACACCGATTGGCCAATAGCTCCTGGTGCTTCATTTCTATTAGCCAAACGACCTGTCCATCATTTCCGTTCCCCCGCGCTGCTCTGTGAAAACCCGTTTGCTACTGGTCAGTTCAGCTGTCAATTATCTGAAACGGCTGCGGATTGGACGTTGTTTTCCCGATTGAACAGCGAAAACGCCTCCCACGCCCCCAATTCCATTGGCCAGTCCCGCAGTCAATCATCACCTTTCCCGGTATTGATTGGTCGGTGCATCCGCCGCCTTCACCACGCAAGTTCTATTGGCCCTTCTGCCTGTCAATCCTGCTGACCTTGTCCAATTGGAGAAGGTTATCTGCACGGCTATTGGTTGCCGGAGCTGTCATTCAGTCGAATCTCCTTTCTGTTTGGACGGCGGTTCCCCCTGTTTAGCCCGTGGTCTGATTCGCTCTCCGACCTATCCATCATCTCCTGCACAACGATGATTGGATAATAATCTGCAGCCTGTTAACCCATTGGCTGAGACAGACAGGTCCGTCATCAGTCTGCATTGTAACCCCTCCCCCTCTCGCGGCCCCATTCCCTGTGTTTGTGATTAACTCCTAATGGCCGCCGTTATCGAATTTGTCGCTTGCCGAGGTTAGGAGGTGAATTCTCGGAAATTAGTCTTCAATCTCCCGGAAACATCCCGGGTTAGGGATGATTTTCCCTTTTCTCCCTCCTGTAATAGCGGCCGAGGTCTTCCCGAATATTTTCCCTCCGCCCGAGCTGAAGCCTCCTCTGTTGGTCCGGTTGCCGGGGTAACCAGAAAAAGAGAACTACAATTCCCAGAGGGCAGTGATGTTTAACCGGATGTGATGTGCCTGCGAGGAAGTGGCGTAAGTGACAGCTGAACAGGCGTCATGTGACCAAACGTCTTTCGGGTGAAGGTTCAGGGTTCAAAAGGCAGTTTGTCCATTTCCGGGTGGACAATGGGAGGCCTGTTTATTAAAGGGATATCCTGATCAATTGAATCTGATTATTACTCCTTTATAAACTAATGTTGGGGATGTTCATAGTCAATCACCCTAACCTGTACATCTTTGGACACTAAGGGACAATTTAGCATGGCCAATCCATTTAACCTGTACATCTTTGGACACTAAGGGGACAATTTAGCATGGCCAATCCACCCTAACCTACACATCTTTGGACACTAAGGGACAATTTAGCATGGCCAATCCACCCTAACCTACACATCTTTGGACACTAAGGGACAATTTAGCATGGCCAATCCACCCTAACCTACACATCTTTGGACACTAAGGGACAATTTAGCATGGCCAATCCACCCTAACCTACACATCTTTGGACACTAAGGGACAATTTAGCATGGCCAATCCCCCTAACCTACACATCTTTGGACACTAAGGGACAATTTAGCATGGCCAATCCCCCTAACCTACACATCTTTGGACACTAAGGGACAATTTAGCATGGCCAATCCACCCTAACCTACACATCTTTGGAACTAAGGGACAATTTAGCATGGCCAATCCACCCTAACCTACACATCTTTGGACACTAAGGGACAATTTAGCATGGCCAATCCACCCTAACCTACACATCTTTGGACACTAAGGGACAATTTAGCATGGCCAATCCACCCTAACCTACACATCTTTGGACACTAAGGGACAATTTAGCATGGCCAATCCACCCTAACCTACACATCTTTGGGACACTAAGGGACAATTTAGCATGGCCAATCCACCCTAACCTACACATCTTTGGACACTAAGGGAGAATTTAGCATGGCCAATCCACCCTAACCTACACATCTTTGGACACTAAGGGACAATTTAGCATGGCCAATCCCCCTAACCTACACATCTTTGGGACACTAAGGGACAATTTAGCATGGCCAATCCACCCTAACCTACACATCTTTGGACACTAAGGGACAATTTAGCATGGCCAATCCACCTAACCTACACATCTTTGGACACTAAGGGACAATTTAGCATGGCCAATCCACCCTAACCTACACATCTTTGGACACTAAGGGACAATTTAGCATGGCCAATCCACCCTAACCTACACATCTTTGGACACTAAGGGACAATTTAGCATGGCCAATCCCCCTAACCTGCACACCTTTGGACACTAAGGGACAATTTAGCATGGCCAATCCACCTAACCTGCACACCTTTGGACACTAAGGGACAATTTAGCATGGCCAATCCACCCTAACCTGCACATCTTTGGACACTAAGAACATAAGAACATAAGAAATAGGAGCAGGAGTAGGCCATCCAGCCCTTCGAGCCTGCCCTGCCATTCAATAAGATCATGGCTGATCTGTCGTGTCTCAGTTCCACATTCCCGCCCTCTCCCCATAACCCTTAATCCCCTCTCTCATCAAAAACCCATCAACCCGCGTCTTAAAAATATTTAGCGAGGTAGCCTCCACCACTTCAACGGGCAGAGAATTCCAGAGATTCACCACCCTTTGAGTGAAGAAGGGACAATTTAGCATAGCCAATACCCCTAACCTACACATCTTTGGACAGTAAGGGGCAATTTAGCATGGCCAATCCACCCTAACCTACACATCTTTGGACACTAAGGTGCAATTTAGCATGCCCAATCCTTTTAACTTGCACACCTTTGGACTGTGGAAGGAAACCAGAGCACCTGAAGAAAATCCCACACAAACATGGGGAGAATGTGCAAACTGCATAGACAGTCTCCTGAGGTCAGATCAATCCCAGGTCCCTAGCACTGTGAGGCAGCAGTGCTAACCACTGTGCCACCGTATATTCCTGAAAACATGCTGAGACCCAAACTTGAAAGTGGTTGGAAGGACTGAGACAGACTTCCGGGGGGACTTGGGACTGAAAGCTTCGTGGGGACAGAGCGAGAGTTCCAGAAGAGAGGTGGTAAAGCATATCAGAGAAACAAATGTGAAATATGAATGCAGACTGGCAGCTAACATGAAAGTAAATCCCGAAGTCTTCCTGTAGCTTGTCAATATACATTGCAATGACTAAGAAAAAGTCTAAGGGACAGATCAATCATCCATAGTTAGCTGGAAAGCTTAAGATTATATTAGATTAAAAGAAAAAATATAAGATTATATGGAGACAAGTGGCAGATGACAAGGTGAGCATTGGTCCAAAAGGGTGGCATGGTACCACAGTGGTTAGCGCTGCTGCCTCTCAGTCCCAGGGATCTGGGTTTGATTCCAGCCTTGAGTGACAGATTACATGTTTTCCCCCGTGTCTGCGTGGGTTTCCTCCAGATGCTCCAGTTTCTTCCCACAGTCCAAAGATGTGTGGATTAGGTGGGTTGGCCATGATAATTGTCCCTCGGTGTCCCAAGCTGTTCAGGTTAGGTGGATTGGACGGTAAATTGCCCTTTAGTGTCGAAAGATGTGTAGGTTAGGTGAATTGGCCATGCTAAATTGCCCCTTAGTGTCAGGGAGATTAGCAGGGCAAACATGTGGGGATATGGGATTAGGGCCTGATGAGGTGTTGTTAGTGCATACTCCATGAACCGAACTGAGCCACGACAGATCAGCCATGATCTTATTGAATGGCGGGGCAGGCTCAAAGGGCTAGTTGGCCTACTCCTGCTCCTATTTCTTATGTTCTTATGAAACCTGTGGGGTGGGAGAAGTTTTGCGAGAATTCTGTTTACTTCTGAGAGTGGCGGAATGTTGTGATAACCAAGTAATTTTCAAGGATGAAGTTTTCGGAGCTTGTTATTTTGTTGAGTTGCATTTGTTTGGAAAATTTCATGGAATGTTAGAAGATGAGAAACGGGAAGTATTGCTA
The DNA here is from genome assembly GCF_965287045.1 of Carcharhinus amblyrhynchos. Taxonomy (NCBI): domain Eukaryota; kingdom Metazoa; phylum Chordata; class Chondrichthyes; order Carcharhiniformes; family Carcharhinidae; genus Carcharhinus; species Carcharhinus amblyrhynchos. The sequence goes on along the minus strand of NC_137336.1, from coordinate 75,739,988 downwards.
ACACTAGTTAGCCTTGGACTGGTGAGAGATTCGGTCCGTTCGAGTGGCTGCTCAGTAGAGGCGCCGAGGCTCCTGAGTGCCAAACTAAACTCTGTTCCCTCACCTGGGGTCACATTACACCGCTCAATATCCTTATCTGACCTTCTATGATTTGTGGTGCAGAGTGTGTAAATGAAAGAGAGAGACAGAGAATGTGATGTTATTGTGCTTTTCAGAAATGTATTTTAATCTCGTTTCTCTGCAGGATGTTTCTGCAATCCTTGGCAGTTTAGAGCATAGAAAAACTACAGCACAAACAGGCCCTTCGGCCCACAAGTTGCACCGATCACATCACTACCTACTAGGCTTACCTATAACCCTCAATCCTATTAAGTCCCATGTACTCATCCAGAAGTCTTTTAAAAGACCCCATCAACTTTGCCTCCACCACCACCAACAGCAGCCGATTCCACTCACCCACTACCCTCTGAGTGTAAAACTTACCCCTGACATCTCCTCTGTACCTACTCCCCAGCACCTTAAACCTGTGTCCTCTTGTGGCGACCATTTCAGCCCTGGGAAAAAGCCTCTGAGAATCCACCTCTCAACATCTTATACACCTCTATCAGGTCACCTCTCATCCTTCGTCTCTCCAAGGAAAAAAGACCGAGCTCCCTCAACCTATCTTCATAAGGCATGCCACCCAATCCAGGCAACATCCTTGTGAATCTCCTTTGCACCCTTTCAATGGCTTCCACATCCCTCCTGTAATGAGGCGACCAGAACTGCACACAGTACTCCAAGTGGGGTCTGACTAGGGTCTTATAAAGTTGCAGCGTTATCTCCCGACTCCTAAACTCAATCCCTCGATTGATGAAGGCCAGTACACCATACGCCTTCTTGACCACATCCTCTGCCTGCTAGGCTGATTTAAGAGTCCTATGGACCCGGACCCCAAGGTCCTTCTGATACTGTACACTGCTAAGAGTCTTACCCTTGATATTATACTCCTTCATCCCATTGGACCTGCCAAAATGTACCACTACACATTTATCCGTGTTGAAGTCCATCTGCCACTTCTCTGCCCAGTCTTGCATCCTATCTATGTCACGCTGCAACTTCTGACATTCCTCCAAACTATCCACAACACCACCAACCTTCGTGTCGTCGGCAAACTTACCAACCCATCCCTCACTTCCTCATCCAGGTCATTTATGAAAATTACAAACAGCAAGGGTTCCAGAACAGATCGACATCGATGCTGAAAAAGACCTATCCACGACCACTCTCTGCCTCCTGCGGGCAAGCCAGTTCTGGATCCACAAGGCAACAACCCCTTGGAACCCATGCCCTCTCACTTTCTCAAGAAGTCTTGCATGGGGGACCTTATCGAACGCCTTGCTGAAGTCCATATATACCACATCTACTGCTCTCCCTTCATCAATGTGTTTTTGTTGGCGTCGTGTTGTCTGTAACCTGGTGTGGAGGATAGTGCATAACGTAGTTACGTACAACAGAAGGTTAAATTGGTTCATGGGTTCCCAAGCGATTTTCCCCTTTTGCAACTTTGTGGAGTCCATGGACCATGTCTACGTTCACTGATATAGACTACACACCCTTTCTAGTTCCTCAAAAACCTTTAGTTAATGCTTTGTTTGCACTTCAGTCCCATGCTCCTGATCTATGGACACCTGGTGTGGAGGGGTGGAGGTTGGGGAAGGAGGAAGACCTGCTCCTGGGCATGGCAAAGCAAACCAGCTACAATTCCAGGCAGGGGGCGACCAAGGGGGTCATCCGACTTGACTTTCTGCCCCTCTACTGCTGCTATATTCTCCCTGGAGAGGGAGAATGCGATGCACAAGGGCACCGTTAATGCCTTCCATGCCCGCTGGGCACCGCAGAGACTGGAGTGCATGATTGGCTCCTTTTGATTTGATGTTTTAAGTTTCCTTTCCACTTTATCTTTTGTTTTGGGTGGTCCCCACCACCCCCCTCCCTTGGGAGCTGCCCCTTTTAATTTATCCCCTCATTGATTTGAATTGGTTTACTTGGTTTGCCAAAAAAGATTGGTAGCCTTTTTTAGTGAATCAGTGTAATTGACCTCTTGTTGGTTTTGAGCTGCAGTGTTCTGCGGTTTTATTCGCCCTGTTGGATTGCTGAGTGGAGCTTGTTTGGGGCTGATTGACAGGGCATGTTACATGGCCAGGGAACAGCTATGCTCCACGGAAAAGTCCACCTTTTGTGCTTCGTAGTTCAGTGGTAACTTGAAGTGAAGAGAAGCAACAGTGCTTTTCTTTCCCTTCCTGGGAGTTGGAGTTTCTATTCTCTGTGTGGCTGTTTGTATTTGTAAACTGCCCAAGATTAAGTTCACCTCTGAAGTTTGGGTGTTTTCTCTGCAAACAGCTAGCCTGGATTTCTGCCCATAGGTGCTACAAAGCTGAAGATGTAGCAACGCGTGAGCGAACTTGCTTTTTGTGCTCAGTCTGAAGAGCGGTGTATGTCTGTGGGATATTACTTTAACTTGGAACAGCAGAGATAGCTAGCTGTTAAGATTTATACTGTGTCATGTTTAAGTCTTGCAATTGGTAAAAATTATGTAATTCTTTTTTGTTATACTCTGTCTTCTTAAATAAACTTAGTTTGATAAAAGCTTCCTAGTGGGTCATTTTAATCATACCTGGAGTGGAACACATCATGTTCACCCTAATGCCAAAATCAAATGTAAAATATAGGGTCTGGGCTAACTTCATCAAACACCGTGGAGTTTCTAGTCAGGGTCTTAACAGCAGGTACAGCAGGCAGTAAAGAAGTCAAATGGTATATTGGTCTTCATACCGAGAGGATTTGAGTATAGGGACAGGGATGTTTTGCTACAATTGTACAGGGCATACCTGTATTGTGTGCGGTTTTGGTGGACGTCCTTGCTATAGAGGGAGCACGATAGCCAGCTTAGGTCACTGTCTGTGTGGGGTTTGCACATTCTCCTCGTGTCTGCGTGTGTTTCCTCCAGGTGCTCTGGCTTCCTCCCACAGTCCAAAGATGTGTGGGTTAGGTTGATTGGCCATGCTAAGAAATTGCCCCTTAGTGTCCAGGGATGCGTAGGTTAGAGAGATTAGTGGGTATAATATGTAGGGATATGGGGGTAGGGCCTGGGTGGGATTGTGTTCGGTGCAGACTCGATGGGCCGAATGGCCTGTTTCTGTACTATTGGGTTTCTATGATTCTTCTATGATTCTGTGAGCACATTGAAGGTTTACCAGGCTGATTCCTGGGATGGCAGGTCTGTCACAACAGAGACTAAATCAGTTAGGATTATATTCATTGGCATTTAGAAGAGTGAGAGGGGATCTGATAGAAACTTATAAAATTCTAAGGGTTAGACAGGGTAGATTCAGAAAGAATGTTCCCCGATGGTGGGGGCAGTCCAGAACTAGGGGTCAGAATTTGAGGATAAGGGGTAAACCTTCACCCAGAGAGTGGTGAATATGTGGAATTCACTCCCATAGAAAGTAGTTGAGGCCAAAATGTTGGTGTTATTTCAAGAAGAAATTAAATATAGCTTTTGGGGCTAAAGGGATTGCGTGATATGGGGGGTGGGGGGAAGGTGGGATCAGGATATTGAATTTGATGATCAGCATGATCAAAATGAATGGCACAGCAGGCTGGAAGCATTGAATGGCTGATTCCTGCTTCAAGTTGCTATGTTTCTGTACTGCTCTTGGCCATGACTCCATTGTGAGCCTGGAGAGAAACAATCAATTTCTGGACTGGTAAATCTGGGAGTTGTTGTCATTTATTTTGTTTATTAATCAGTTGTATCAGAGATGTGACCGGGTACATTACTGTGCACTTGACTTGCTCTCTGAACTTAGACTGAGTTACCCCATAAATAGACGTGTTTGTGCAGCAACTTAAATTGAGCAGCATGTTTGCAACTTGTTGAAATATATATTCAGAAAGATTGTAATCATCGGGATTTCTTCCTGAAATGCTATAATACAAGAAATGTACAAGGTACATCAGCCACAGAAGTATGAAGCTGCAGGATATGGTGAAGAGCAAAATCACAGACTTCTTTCTGCTTTCTATCTCTGAGTCACTGCGGTTCTGACACTTCAATCCCTTACGGACTCGATTGGCCATCAAGATGTGTCTGACTGTCAGAGCATTGAGTAACAGAATGAAGGTAAATGGGAACAATGGTGTTAAAACTGTATCAAACCAATTAAATACTATCCAGCCAGTCTCAGTGAAATAGCTCAGCTTCATGTTACAAAGCCATGGCACGTTGTCGATTATCTGGCCGGGTTCGTATATAAAGTAGAATGGGATGTTTTTCATACAGAGCAGAATGCTGGCTGTTGCTAAAACTATGAGTGAAGTTTTCTCGGTGCAGTAATTTGCTTTCAGCTTCTGGCAACATATGGCCACAAAACGATCGAAGGAGAAAGTAACGGTAAACCAGACAGAGCATTGCGTGGACGTGCAAATCAGAACATTATAAATACTGCACACTGGAGTAAGGTACAGGAAAGTGACTGGAAAATAAAAGTAATTGATCTGCCTCAGTATCACTTCAAAGATAATAACCAGAAGGTCCGCCGTTGCCATGGCCACCAGGTAGCGAGTGGTGCAGGGAGATAGACCGCACTTTTTCCGGGATAGGATCACTATCGCCACTAAATTAACTGTGGAGAGAAAGAGACTGGAAATTACTGGCACAATATTTTCAATGTCTGAGCAAAGTATTAAGGCAAAGATTTTGTAGAGTCGTAGAGATATCTGGCTCAGAGACCCTTCAGCCCAACTCCTCCATGCTGACCAGTTTCCCTAAACTGAATTAGTCCCATTTGCCTGCGTTTGGTCCGTATCCCTGTAAACTTTTCCCACCCATGTACCTGCCCAAATGTCTGTTAAATGTTGCAATTATACCCATCTCCACCGCCTCCTCTGGCAGCTCATCCCATATACACACTCTACCCTCTGTGGAAAAAAGTTGCCCTCAGTTCCCTTTCCCCGCTTACCTTTAAACTACACTCTTTAGTTTTGGACACCACTACCCTGGGGAAAAGACCTTGGCTATTCACCTTAAAGCCTTTTTTTTAAGTTTAAAGTTTATTTATTAGTGTCACAAGTAGGCTTACATTAACACTGCAATGAAGTTACTGTGGAAAAACTCCTAGTCGCCACACTCTGGCACCTGTTGGGTACACTGAGGGATATTTAGCATAGCCAAAGCACTAAGCAGACACATCTTTCGGACTGTGCGAGGAAACCGGAGCACCCGGAGAAAACCCACGCAGTCACGGGGAGAATGTGCAAACTCTGCACAGGCAGTGACCCCAGCTGGGAATGGAACCCAGATCTGCGAGGCACCAGTGCTATTGTGCCGCATAATATAATAGCACCTATGATTTTATAAACCTCTATAAGGCCACCCCTCATCCTCCCACGCTCCAGGGAAAGAAGTTGCAGCCTCGTAACTGAAAACTGTTAACATCCTTGTAAATCTGGAATGAATTTAAGAGCACAAAAATCTTACAGCTTTTCAATCTACACAACCCTTCAAATTAATAGCCCAAATTTGGCCCAGTGATACAGCGGTTAGCGCTGCTGCCTCACATATTAACTGTGTTCTTAAATAAACAATGTTTCATAAAAGCTTCCTTGGGGATCACTTGAATCATACCTGGAGTGAAAGATTTTATGCTCATCCTAATGCCAAAATCAAAATGCAAAACTTCTGGTCTACACGGACTTTTGAAAACACCTGACCTGGATTATAACAAGCCATAACTATATTTGAAATCAGAGATAGGTAAAGACCAACCAACTATGGACAAGTGGACATACCGTCAGTGGTAAGAAAAATAATCCAATTAGAACTAGGGCAAAAACTACTGGAAACATGTAATACAATATTAAATAAAACAGCGCTTGTTCAAAAAGGCCTGTCATATTTGACCAACTGCATAGCAGTGTTAAAAACCTATCAAAAATTGGCAAGTTTCTGTTTTTAGGTGTTCAGATCTGTCCTGGCTCCCCCCCGCCAATGCTATAGTTAAGAAAGCCCACCAACAGCTTTACTTTCATACGAACATAAGAAATAGGAGCAGGAGTAGGCCATCTAGCCCTTCGAGCCTGCCCCGCCATTCAATAAGATCATGGCTGATCTGAAGTGGATCAGTTCCACTTTCCCGCTTTCTCCCCATAACCCTTAATTCCCTTGTCCACCAAAAACCCATCAACCTGTGTCTTAAAAATATTTAGCGAGGCAGCCTCCACCACTTCAACAGGCAGAGAATTCCAGAGATTCACCACCCTTTGAGTGAAGAAGTTCCTCCTCAACTCTGTTCTAAACTGCACCCCCCCTTTATCTTGAGGCTGTGCCCTCTAGTCCTGTTGTCCTTTCTAAGCAGGAAGAATCTCTCTACCTCTACCCTATCGGTCCCTTTCATTATCTTATACGTCTCTATAAGATCCCCTCTCATCCTTCTAAACTCCAACGAGTACAGACAGTCTATTTAGTCTCTCTTCATAGTCCAACCCACTCATCTCCGGTATCAGCCTAGTGAACCTCCTCTGCACTCCCTCCAAGGCCAAAATATCCTTGCGCAAGTGCGGCGACCAAAACTACACACAGTACTCCATCTGCAGCCTCACCAATGCCCTGTACAGTTGCAGCAAGACCTCCCTGCTTTTATATTCTATCCCCCTCGCTATAAAGGCCAGCATCCCATTCGCCTTCTTGATCACCTGCTGCACCTGCAGACTGGGTTTTTGTGACTCATGCACAAGGACCCCCAGGTCCCTCTGCACCGTAGCATGCTGCAGCTTTTCGCCCTTTAAATAGTAATCCCTCCTACTATTATTCCTGCAAAAGTGGATAACCTCACACTTGCTAACATTGTACTCCATCTGCCAGGTCCTCGTCCACTCACTCAGCCTATCTAGATCCCTCTGCACAATTTGCTTTTCCACTTATCTTTGTGTTATCAGCAAATTTCATCACCCTACACTCAGCCCCCCTCCTCCAGATCATCTATATAAATGGTAAATAGCTGAGGCCCCAGCACTGATCCCTGCGGCACCCCACTAGTTACCAACCGCCAATCAGAATAGTACCCATTGATACCGACTCTCTGCCTCCTATTAGACAACCAATCCTCTATCCACGCTAACACCCTACCCCCAACTCCATGCCCCCTATCCTTCTGAAGCAACCTTTTGTGAGGCACCTTATCAAACACCTTTTGAAAATTGAGAAATACTACATCCACCAGTTCCCCTCTGTCTACCGCACTAGTCACATCCTCATAGAATTCCAATAAATTCATCAAACATGACTTCCCCCTAACGAATCCATGCTGCGTCTGCTCGATCAAACAATTCTTCTCTAGGTGCCTGACTATTTCTTCTGTGATGACGGATTCAAGCATTTTTCAACAACAGACGTTAAACTAACCGGCCTATAATTCCCTGCCTTTTGCCTGCTACCTTTTTTAAACAGTGGCGTAACATTAGCCATTTTCCAATCTTCCGGCACTTCCCCGGAATCCAGTGAAGTTTGGTAAATAACCACTAAGGCATCCACTATCACCTCTGCCATTTCCTTCAGAACCCTGGGATGCATTCCATCTGGCCCTGGGGACTTGCCCACCATCAGTCCCGCTAGTCGATCAAGCACTACCTCTCTAGTGACAGTAATTGCATTCAGAAGACTTTCTCAGAAGACTAAGGAAATTTGGCATGTCTGCTACGACTCTCACCAATTTTTACAGATGTACCATAGAAAGCAGTCTTTCTGGATGTATCCCAGCCTTGTATGGCTCCTGCTCTGACCAAAACCACAAGAAAAACTACAAAGGTGTTGTGAATGTAGCCTATTCCATCACGCAAAGCATCCCCCCCACCATCCATTGATTCCGTTTACACTTCCTGCTGCCTTGGGAAAAGCAGCCAGCATAATTGAGGACCCCACGCACCCTGGACATTCTCTCTTCCGCCTTCTTCCACCGTGAAAAAGATGCGAAGGTCTGAGATGGCATACCAACTGACTCAAGAACAGCTTCTTCCCTGCTGCCGCCAGACTTTTGAGTGGACCTATTTCATATTAAGTTGACCTTTCTCTACACCCTCGCTGTGACTGTAACACTACATTCTGCACCCTCTCCTTTCCTTCTCCCCTCTGTACTCTATGAACGGTATGCTTTGTACAGCGTGCAAGAAACAATACTTTTCACTGTATCCCAATACATGTGACAATAATAAATCAAATCAATTCAGAAGGATCATTTAGACTTGTCACATTAACTCTGTTTCTTTTTCTCTCTCTCTCCACAGATGCTGGCAGTTTATCCAGGACTTTTCTGTTAAATTTTTAATTTAAGATTATATCATGGGTGGGTTGTCAGCGGCAGTTGAGTGATTATTAGTCACAAGTTGGAACCAGACATGAATTTCCACAATTCAAAGGTTCAAGCCACTTACCAGGAACACCAACAATAGCCAGAATGGTGTAATATATTTTCAGCGTATGGTTGAGGGGTCGATGCATGGTGAGGGTAAAGTGAACTGTTCCTCCCTACTGCAGGGAATTTCTGTTCAAATCCGAAGTGTTACATTGCTAGTGTCGTTCATTTATACATCATGGAATTGCCTCGGGAATATTGAGCTTGCCTCATATTCAAGTGTAATTCTCTTGCAAGTCAAGAAACAAATTAACAGAGAGTTAATTCCCTATTGTGATAAAAAGACAGTTACATCAGAGACTCAATTGTACAATTCAGATAACAATAATGAACTAATGACATCGAGTGCAGTCCAAGTTCTGATATTTATTTCTGAGATTCTTGCAAAGTGTAGACAATGTCAATTGTACAGGGTGTTGGTGAGGCCACTCCTGGAGTATTGTGTGCAGGTTTGGTCTCCTTGTCTGAGGAAGGATGTTCCTTGCTATAGAGGGAGCACAGTGAAGGTTTACCAGGCTGATTCCTGGGATGGCAGCTCTGTCATATGAGGAGAGACTGAGTGGGTTAGGATTATATTCACTGGAGTTTAGAAGAGTGAGAGGGGATCTGATAGAAACTTATAAAATTCACACAGGGTTAGACAGGGTAGATTCAGAAAGAATGTTCCCCATGGTGGGGAGAGTCCAAAACTAGGGGTCATAGTTTGACCATAAGTCATAGAGTCATTGAGGTTACAACATGGAAACAGGCCCTTTGGCCCAATTTGTCTGTGCTTCTCTTTTTTTTAAACCCCAAAGCTAGTCCCAATTACTTGTGTTTGGCCCATATCCCTCTATATCCATCTTACCCATGTAACTGTCTAAATGCTTTTTAAAAGACAAAATTGTACCCACCTCTACTATTACCTCTGGCAGCTTGTTCCAGACACTCATCATCCTCTGTGTGAAAAAAAATGCCCCTCTGGACATTTTTGTATCTCTCCCCTCTCACCGTAAACCTATGCCCTCTAGTTTCAGACTCCCCTAACTTTGGGGAAAGATATTGACTATCTAGCTGATCTGTGCCCCTCATTATTTTATAGACCTCTATAAGACCACACCTCAGCCTACTACGCTCCAGAGAAAAAAGTCCCAGTCTATCCAGCCTCTCCTTATAACTCAATCCATCAAGTCCTGGTAGCATCCTAGTAAATTATTTTCTGCACTCTTTCTAGTTTGGTCATGCTAAATTGTCCCTTAGTGTCCATTAGATGAAGTTTACAGTTTTTTAAAAATTAATGTCACAAATAGGCTGACATTAACATTGCAATGAAGTTACAGTGCAAATTCCCTAGTTGCCACACTCCGGCACCTGTTCGGGTACACTGAGGGAGAATTTAGCATGGCCAATGCACCCTAACCAGCACATCTTTTGGACTGTGGGGAGGGGAGAGGGGGGTGGAACTGGAGCACTCACAGGAAACCCACACTCACAGGGGGAGAATGTGCAAACTCAACACAGACAGTGACCCAAACCGAGAATCAAACCCTGATCCCTGCTGCTGTGAGGCAGCAGTGTGAACCACTGTGATTGGTCAACCTAAGTTGCCGCTTCATGTCTGAAGATGTGCGGGTTAGGTTGAGTAGCCATGCTAAATTACCCCTTAGTGTCAGCTGTACTAGCAGGGTAAATATGTGGGGTGGGATTGTTGTTGATGCAGATTCACTGGGCCCAGTGGCCTCCATCTACACTGTAGGGATTCTATGATTCTCATCAGGTTGGCCCTCTCCAGCTTGGGAATGACACCCAGATTATACATGCCCAGCGTCCTGAGCATCACAAGTTGCAGAAACGTACAATGTTGAGGGACACCAAGGACCTCCACAAGTTCTGAACATCCAACAGTTCAATACCTGTGTAGGTTTGGACCATTACTAGGGTCAGATCCATTCTGCTTTGGGATCATTCTCCATGTTCAGACCATTAAAGATTTCACACCATGCCCAGTTTCAGGCCCACCCAAAGGGAGTTCTAAGCAAAACATGGTTCTAACCCCTCCTCTGACCATCTCTCCCACAGTGACATTTGAACTGAAACCTCTGACAGGGTTTGTAACACTGTTTCTGAGACTGAGGAAGGGGGACATGTATGCTTAGTACTGAGGGAAATTGAATTGCAGCTGAGAGTTGATTGGTTGTGTATAAAAGGGACCATGTTGAGAACACCCTTAGGAAAGTGTGCACAGTTTTCTTCTTATTTAAGAGTGAACTGCACTCAGCTGATTCCTGTGGCGGTGATTTTATCTGGAGAAGAATTTGGATATTTGGAGTTGAGAACATCTCATTGAAGCTTATCAAATTCTAAGGGGACTTGAGAAGTTGGATTCAGTGAATTCCTTCCCACCTCTGGGCAGATGAGAACCAAGAAAAACAATTTAAAAATGATTGGTCTCCCAGAGGGACTTGAGAACCATCAAGTTACCTGCAATTGTCCTCTTGCTCCAACCCTGCATCCCACCAGCACTCAGCCTCCCCCGGGAGCCTGAGCACTGGAGGCTGGGTTACTGGTTCTTCATTTTCAGATAGATAAATGATTACTGATCACAGGTGTAAATTCAAATCCAGGTCGGCCCGATCACAGTTTCAGGGCGACAACACAAACAGTTTTGGTCTTGTCAGATGAGGTGACTCATCCCTGATGCACTGTTCCCTTGGTATGTCTGTAAAGCAGAGGGTATTGTATGTTCACAGGGAAAGTGTAGACACATTCCAGTTCTCTGTTCAACACAGTGCGGCAAGATGGCACAGTGGTTGGCACTTCTGCCTCACAGTGCCAGGAACCCATGTTTACTTCCTGGCTTGGGTCATTGCCTGTGCGGAGTTTGCACATTCTCCCCGTGTCTTCTGGGTGCTCCGGTTTTCTCCCACAGTCCAAACATGCAGGTTCGGTGAATTGGCCATGCTAAACTCTTCCACAGTATAGCCAAACAGATGCTGGAGTGTGGCAACTAGGGGATTTTCAGAGTAACTTCATTGCAGTGTGAATGTAAGCCTACATGTGACTAATAAATTAACTTTAATATATTTATATACAGGATGCTTCTTCTAACTAGGGAAGCTGATAGTGTAGTGGTATAGTGGCATTGCTACTGGATTAGTAGTACAGGGATCCAGGGTGACATTCTGGGCACAAATGGGCGGCATGGTAGCACAGTGGTTAGCACTGCTGATTCACAGCTCCAGGGTCCTGGGTTCGATTCCCGGATTAGGTCACTATCTGTGTGGGTTTCCTCCGGGTACTCTGGTTTCCTTCCACAGTCCAAAGATGTGCGGGTTAGATTGATTGGCCATGCTAAGAAATTGCCCCTTAGTGTCCAGGGATGCGTAGGTTAGAGGGATTAGTGGGTATAATATGTAGGGACATGGGGGAAGGGCCTGGGTGGGATTGTGTTCGGTGCAGACTCAATGGGCCGGAGGGCCTCTTTCTGCACTGTAGAGTTCTATGATTCTATGTCCAAATCCCACCGTGGTGGATGGTGAAATCTGAATTCACTGTACAGCTGGAAGGATAACTATAACACTATTGTCGATTCTAAAATCATCTGATTTTAATTGTAAAAATCATCTGATCCACTGCCATCATTATGTGGCCTACATTTGGCATAGTATTTGCTTGACTCTTAAACTCCCCAGCAGGCCACTCAGTTCAGGGGCAATAGGTTTGTGTTGGCAATATGCCAACACAAACATTGACACCCTCATTCCGTGATTTAATGAAAAGAATATCTGTCTGAAGAGACAGTAACGACTCCCCCCTTGTGCTGCACATAGCATGATTATAGAGAGTGAGTGATAGCAAAGAGCAAGTCTATTTCATAAGTCCAGTTGTGCAATTGGCGTACACTTGTCTGCTAGGACAAAGGAGCTTGCAAGATCTCAGTTGTTGGACATGTCAAATCTCATGATTTCAACTTTCATTTTTGATAAATCTGATATCTGTTTGCCATTATTGAGTCACCAGTGTCAGCTGTCCAATTTTGAATAGAAGAACAGAGTGTTTATTAAACAAGATACTTTGGGCTACAGTGCATCACCAATTCCACGCAAAAAAGTTACAGGTGTATAACAATTTGTTAGAATAATCCAAATGACAAAATCAATCTTATACTCTAACGTTCACAGTCTCTGTAATGCAATAGACAACCAAATTGGATGCCCTGCCCTTTCAAACAAGTGACATATGTCAACCAAGCAACTTCTACAAATTTTGCATCAGTAGTGCACAGATATTTGTCACACTGTCAGCCAATAACTCACACAAGAATTTCTAATCTCCACCCTCAGAGAACACACCTTGGAATCTTTTCCCAAATGATGCTTTTTGTCTTCACCAAGGATCCACCTCCACTGTTTCAAACTTTCCTTCCAGGTTCCTTCTGCTGAGATCGCCAGCTGCATTCAGACTTCATTTCACACAATCTCTCAGATAGCCGGCCAGGTCAACAATATATCATTGCTTTGCAGGCCTGGGGTGAGGAGTCAAAACCTTACTGGTCTGATTTGATCTCTGGTTTCACACCAGCCCACTGCGCTTTCTTCCTGCTTTTCTGTAGCTTTGCCTTTTGAATTTGGATCTGCAGCTAAACCTAACTGAACTGGTCCTGTTCCTTGCCTCTTGGCCTCGTGTTCTGTCTGGAACACCCTGTTACCCCATTCCTCGTGTTTATGAGACTTTGCTGTTTAGTTTGGGCTTGCTTTCTGTCCCTTTACAATGTCCTGCCTGGCATCACAGTGTCTCAAGACCTCTTCCAAATGCGTGTTCCAAGTCCCAGCTGAACTAACTCCTTCACTTATCCATAGGCCCATCTTGCTAGGCAGCAGTCCACTTATTTTATACTCTCGAACCATCGGAAGACACATTAGGCAAAATTTAAAGTAAAAAAATTAATGGTGGTTCTTAACATTTTCTTAACACAAATAGAGACACACACATTCACTTTTATCTTATTCCCATTCTTTAGACAATCTTTTTTTCAGTGACCCAATCTTCTTTTATACGATGACTGATAAAATCCAAGTGTCCCATGTACCTTATTAATGAGCCAATCAAATTCTCAGCTCTCTATGTGTGCGTTGGTGTATGGGTATATTTGTGTGTGCGTGTGTGAGCATGGTTGTGTGTAACTGTCTGCATTTGTGTGTGTATGATCGTTGTATGATTGAGAGAGTGTGTGTGTGAGAGAGGGACTGTGAGTGTGTGTGTGTGCGTGTTTGTGTATGTGAGTGTTTTTGTGTGTGTGTGTTCTGTGTGGAGTGTGAGAGTGAATGAATGAGTGTGTGATTGTGTGTGCATGTATGAGTGTGTGTATATGCGTGTGTGTGAGTTTGTGTGTGTCTGTGGGCATGTGAGTGCATGTGCATGAGTCTGTGAGTGTATGAATGTGTGTGTGTGTATGATTGTGTGAGTGTGCGTGTGAGTATATGTGTATGTGTGTAAGACTATTTGCATGTGTGTGAGTGTGTGTGTGTGTCTGTGTGAATGTATGTGAGTGTGTGTGTCTGTGTGAGAGTGGGCATGTAAGTGTTTGGGTGCATATGTCTGTGTTTGTGAGTTTGAGTGTGTGTGAATGTGAGTGTGTGAGTGCTTGTGTGTGTGAGATACTGGGTGACTTTGTGAGTATGTGCATATGGGTATGTGTGTTGGTGTGGTGTGCGTGTTTGTGTGTGTGTGTATTGGTGTGGTGTGTGTGTGTGTTTGTGTGTCTGTCGGTGTGTGTGTGTCTGTGTTTGTCTATGAGTGAGTGTGTGTCGGTGTGTGTGTGTGTGTTTGTCTATGAGTGAGTTTGTGAGTGTGTGTCGGTGTGTGTGTCTGTGTTTGTCTATGAGTGAGTTTGTGAGTGTGTGTCGGTGTGTGTGTGTGTGTGTGTTTGTCTATGAGTGAGTTTGTGAGTGTGTGTCGGTGTGTGTGTCTGTGTGTGTTTGTCTATGAGTGAGTTTGTGAGTGTGTGTCGGTGTGTGTGTGTGTGTTTGTCTATGAGTGAGTTTGTGAGTGTATGTCGGTGTGTGTGTGTGTGTTTGTCTATGAGTGAGTTTGTGAGTGTGTGTCGGTGTGTCTCTGTCGGTGTGTGTGTGTCGGTGTGTGTGTGTGTGTGTGTTTGTCTATGAGTGAGTTTGTGAGTGTGTGTCGGTGTGTGTGTGTGTGTGTGTGTTTGTCTATGAGTGAGTTTGTGAGTGTGTGTCGGTGTGTGTGTGTGTGTGTGTTTGTCTATGAGTGAGTTTGTGAGTGTGTCGGTGTGTGTGTGTGTGTGTGTGTGTGTGTGTTTGTCTATGAGTGAGTTTGTGAGTGTGTGTCGGTGTGTGTGTGTGTGTTTGTCTATGAGTGAGTTTGTGAGTGTGTGTCGGTGTGTCTCTGTCGGTGTGTGTGTGTGTGTGTTTGTCTATGAGTGAGTTTGTGAGTGTGTGTCGGTGTGTGTGTGCGTGTGTGTGTGTGTGTGTTTGTCTATGAGTGAGTTTGTGAGTGTGTGTCGGTGTGTGTGTGCGTGTGTGTGTGTGTGTGTTTGTCTATGAGTGAGTTTGTGAGTGTGTGTCGGTGTGTGCGTCTGTGTTTGTCTATGAGTGAGTTTGTGAGTGTGTGTCGGTGTGTGTGTGCGTGTGTGTGTGTGTGTGTTTGTCTATGAGTGAGTTTGTGAGTGTGTGTCGGTGTGTCTCTGTCGGTGTGTGTGTGTCGGTGTGTGTGTGTGTGTGTGTTTGTCTATGAGTGAGTTTGTGAGTGTGTGTCGGTGGTGCGTGTGTGTGTGTGTGTGTTTGTCTATGAGTGAGTTTGTGAGTGTGTGTCGGTGTGTGTGTGTGTGTTTGTCTATGAGTGAGTTTGTGAGTGTGTGTCGGTGTGTGTGTGTGTGTTTGTCTATGAGTGAGTTTGTGAGTGTGTGTCGGTGTGTGCGTCTGTGTTTGTCTATGAGTGAGTTTGTGAGTGTGTGTCGGTGTGTGTGTGTCGGTGTGTGTGTGTGTGTTTGTCTATGAGTGAGTTTGTGAGTGTGTGTCGGTGTGTCTCTGTCGGTGTGTGTGTGTCGGTGTGTGTGTGTGTGTGTTTGTCTATGAGTGAGTTTGTGAGTGTGTGTCGGTGTGTGTGTGCGTGTGTGTGTGTGTGTGTTTGTCTATGAGTGAGTTTGTGAGTGTGTGTCGGTGTGTCTCTGTCGGTGTGTGTGTGTCGGTGTGTGTGTGTGTGTGTGTTTGTCTATGAGTGAGTTTGTGAGTGTGTGTCGGTGTGTGTGTGTGTGTGTGTTTGTCTATGAGTGAGTTTGTGAGTGTGTGTCGGTGTGTGTGTGTGTGTGTTTGTCTATGAGTGAGTTTGTGAGTGTGTGTCGGTGTGTGTGTGTGTGTTTGTCTATGAGTGAGTTTGTGAGTGTGTGTCGGTGTGTGCGTCTGTGTTTGTCTATGAGTGAGTTTGTGAGTGTGTGTCGGTGTGTGTGTGTGTGTTTGTCTATGAGTGAGTTTGTGAGTGTGTGTCGGTGTGTGCGTCTGTGTTTGTCTATGAGTGAGTTTGTGAGTGTGTGTCGGTGTGTCTCTGTCGGTGTGTGTGTGTCGGTGTGTGTGTGCGTGTGTGTGTGTGTGTGTTTGTCTATGAGTGAGTTTGTGAGTGTGTGTCGGTGTGTCTCTGTCGGTGTGTGTGTGTCGGTGTGTGTGTGTGTGTGTGTGTTTGTCTATGAGTGAGTTTGTGTGTGTGTGTCGGTGTGTGTGTGTGTGTGTGTGTTTGTCTATGAGTGAGTTTGTGAGTGTGTCGGTGTGTGTGTGTGTGTTTGTCTATGAGTGAGTTTGTGAGTGTGTGTCGGTGTGTGTGTGTGTGTGTTTGTCTATGAGTGAGTTTGTGAGTGTGTGTCGGTGTGTGTGTGTGTGTGTGTGTGTTTGTCTATGAGTGAGTTTGTGAGTGTGTGTCGGTGTGTGTGTGTGTGTGTTTGTCTATGAGTGAGTTTGTGAGTGTGTGTCGGTGTGTGTGTGTGTGTTTGTCTATGAGTGAGTTTGTGAGTGTGTGTCGGTGTGTGTGTGTGTGTGTGTGTGTTTGTCTATGAGTGAGTTTGTGAGTGTGTGTCGGTGTGTGTGTGTGTGTGTTTGTCTATGAGTGAGTTTGTGAGTGTGTGTCGGTGTGTGTGTGTGTGTTTGTCTATGAGTGAGTTTGTGAGTGTGTGTCGGTGTGTGTGTGTGTGTGTTTGTCTATGAGTGAGTTTGTGAGTGTGTGTCGGTGTGTGTGTGTGTGTGTTTGTCTATGAGTGAGTTTGTGAGTGTGTGTCGGTGTGTCTCTGTCGGTGTGTGTGTGTCGGTGTGTGTGTGTGTGTGTGTGTTTGTCTATGAGTGAGTTTGTGAGTGTGTGTCGGTGTGTGTGTGTGTGTTTGTCTATGAGTGAGTTTGTGAGTGTGTGTCGGTGTGTGTGTGTGTGTTTGT
Organism: Carcharhinus amblyrhynchos; assembly: GCF_965287045.1. Classification (NCBI taxonomy): domain Eukaryota; kingdom Metazoa; phylum Chordata; class Chondrichthyes; order Carcharhiniformes; family Carcharhinidae; genus Carcharhinus; species Carcharhinus amblyrhynchos. The sequence continues at coordinate 75,723,124 of NC_137336.1, read as the reverse complement.
CTATGAGTGAGTTTGTGAGTGTGTGTCGGTGTGTGTGTGTGTGTGTGTGTTTGTCTATGAGTGAGTTTGTGAGTGTGTGTCGGTGTGTGTGTGTGTGTGTGTGTTTGTCTATGAGTGAGTTTGTGAGTGTGTGTCGGTGTGTGTGTGTGTGTGTGTTTGTCTATGAGTAAGTTTGTGAGTGTGTGTCGGTGTGTGTGTGTGTGTTTGTCTATGAGTGAGTTTGTGAGTGTGTGTCGGTGTGTGTGTGTGTGTGTGTGTGTTTGTCTATGAGTGAGTTTGTGAGTGTGTGTCGGTGTGTGTGTGTGTGTGTGTTTGTCTATGAGTAAGTTTGTGAGTGTGTGTCGGTGTGTGTGTGTGTGTTTGTCTATGAGTGAGTTTGTGAGTGTGTGTCGGTGTGTCTCTGTCGGTGTGTGTGTGTCGGTGTGTGTGTGTGTGTGTGTTTGTCTATGAGTAAGTTTGTGAGTGTGTGTCAGTGTAGAGGGCAGGAGGCAGTGAGGACAATTTGATGATTCTGGATGGGTGGTAGGAGATATTAGTGCTGTTTACATCCACCCCGAATATCAGTAACAAAGAGAACGAGCTGTCATTTGCAAGAGGAGAGAGAATGGGACGGTCCATTTAACCTCATTGGTAAAAGGGGCAAACCGGTATGAGGAGCACTCTTGTTCCATAAGGTGTGGTCAGGGACTGGAAGGTGCTGAATGCAGTTGAGACTGGAGAATTCACAAGGGAATTAGACACAGGAAGACTGTGCAGGAGAACAGGCAGGATAATGACACTGAGCAAACAGGACACTCAAAAAAACTGATAGACACATTTAGACCAATGGACTTCTTATGCTTTAAAGTTTATTTATTTGTCACAAGTAGGCTTACGTTAACACTGCAATGAGGTCACTGTGAAAATCTCCGAGTTGCCACACTCCAGCACCTGTCCAGGTACAGTTAGGGAGCATTTAGCGTGGTTTATGTACCTAACCAGCACATCCTTCGGACTGTGGGTGTAAACCGGAGCACCCAGAGGAAACCCATGCAGACACGGGGAGAATGTGGAGACTCCACACATACAGGTGGGAATTGAACCCAGATCCCTAGCACTTTGGGACAGCAATGCTAACCACTGTGTCACTGATTCTTAAAGTGATCGGATTTTGATATCCTCCTGACTCTTTTCCTGTCCCACTCTCCGAATGCAGTTTTAAATCTGCAGTTGTACATTTCAGTGAAGTTTCGATTGAAGCATGGTTGCCCCGCCTCCTGCCATGACATCTGTGTTTCTGACAATGACTGGGCTGGCGGAGCTCATTGATTGGATAAGGCTGCTGTCACTCTAATATCGTCCGGCTCCAATTGGACAGCCGGGACTTTGTTAGTCAACTTCCATTGGACCAGGGTCGGCCACAGCTTTTGGCTTCTGATTGGCTGATAGAACATGACAGAGGGAAAGTGTGCTTGATTGGCTGAGGCGAACCTCAGTCACAGGAAAGAGTTCCCTGATTGGCCAGTCACTGATCAGAGGTCCCTCATTGGTTTGAGGCTATTGAGAGACTGGAAACATGCGGCTTACATCTAATCCCTTCTATCGTTGGTCAATATCCTTATATTCCTTGCATATTCATGTGCTTATCTAAAAATCTCCCATCATTATCAGCGTCCACCAACACCCCTGGCAACGCGTTCTGGACACCTACCATTCCCTGTGTAGAAAACTTGCCCCTCAGGGGCCACTTGCCCCAAAGGTTTTCTGATAGTCATCTTGTTCGTTCATGAATTCAACAGGTTAAGTTAACAGGTTCCTCATTGCATTCTTGAACTTCTCCCTGAACTTAGCCTGTGTCCCTGCATAAATAAAAGTGTTTGTGCAGCAGTTAAAAAGCAGCAGAGCATTTCCGACTTTGTCCAACATGAAGGCAGTCACGTTCGATCCTATGATGGTAGAATCGATCCTATGATGGTAGAATATAAGAAAGCTATGACATTCAGCAACCATAGGAAAATGAAGCTGCCGGATATGACGAAGAGTAAAATCACAGACTTTCTTCTGCTCTCCATCTCTGGGTCACTGTGATTCTCTCCTTTACTCTGACCCCTCAGTCCCATGCGGACTCGACTGGCCACTAAAATGTGCCTGACTGTCAGAGCGTTGATCAACAGAATTAAAAAGAATGGTAACAATGGTGTGAGAAACTTGTTGAACCATTGAAACCCCAGCCACCTTGGATCAGTGTAATAACTTTGCTTAAAGTAACAAAAATATGGTGTAGAGAGGAAAAATTCCCCAGGTTTTTACGCAAAGTACAAAGGGATGTTTTGCAAAATGGCAGCAATGCAAGTTGATGCGATAATCACTGTCGCAGTTTTCCCCGTGCAATATTTTCTCTTCAGTTTCTGGGAACAAATGGCCACACATTGATCCAAGGAAGAAGTGACGGTGAACCAGACAGAGCAGTCTGTGACTACAGCAATCAATGTAAAGCGGAAACTACATGCAGGAGTGATGTCCAGTGAAGTTGTTGGAAAATAATAATAATAGATCTTGGCTAAGATAACGTCTGTGATGACGACAAGGAGATCCGCCAATGCCATGGCTAAGAGATAGCGAGTGGTGCAGGCGGAGAGGCCGCAGTACCCCCGAGACAGGATCACAATTCCCAATAAATTAACTGCAAGAGAAGAAAGAGACAAGGACAAGAAATTATTCAGGAAGCATTTGATTTCTGTTGGAATTAGTCTGTAAAGATAGAATTTGAGCAAAGTCAGGTTATTAACTCAACGAGAACCAAACTGACCTCTCAATAGTTCACTTCATTGTTTGATGGAGTCATGGATGGATGGACGAATGAATGGATGGATGGATGGATGGAGGGAGGGAGGGATGGATGGATGAATGAATGAATGGATGGATGGATGAATGAATGAATGGATGGATGAATGAATGAATGAGTGTTTGGAGGGATGGATGGATGGATGAATGCATGGAGGGATGGATAGATAAATGGATGGATGGATGGATGGGTGGATAGAGGGATGAATTAATGAATGGATGAGTGAATGAATGGATGGATGGATGAATGAATGAATGAATGAATGGATGGATGGATGAATGAATGGAGGGATGGATAGATAAATGGATGGATGGATGGATGGATGAACGAATGAATGAATGGATGGATAGGTGGATGAATGAATGAATGAATGAATGGATGGATGGATGAATGAATGAATGGAGGGATGGATAGATAAATGGATGGACGGATGGATGGGTGGATAGAGGGATGAATTAATGAATGGATGAGTGAATGAATGGATGGATGGATGGATGGATGAATGGAGGGATGGATAGATAAATGGATGGATGGATGAATGGGTGGATGGAGGGATGGATGGAAGGAGTAATGGATGGGTGGCTGCATGGTTGGATGGAGGGATGGATGGACGGATGTGTAAACATTTTAACAAGCTGGCTGTCTCTCTTGCTTTTACAGGGATAACTTTTATCAATCATCTTAGAATCTGGACAGTGCAGAAGGAGACCATTTGGCCCATCGACTGTGCGCTGACAATAATCCCACCCACGCACTATCTCCATAACCCCACCTAATCACCCTGCTAATCTCCCTGAGACTGAGGGGCAATTTAGCATGGCCAATCAACATTACCAGCACATATTTGGAGTGTGGGAGGAAACCCGAACACCTGGAGGAAACCCATGCAGACACGGGGAGAATGTGCAAGCTTCACATAGACAGTGACCTGAGGCCAGAATTGAACTGGGCTCACTGTGAGGCAGCAGTGTTAACCGTTGTGCCATCAATTGAATTAAGCATCAGGCACTCTTCCCTCAGAAACGCACTTGGAATTGACAATAAGTCCAGTAATTGTCCCGAGCCAAAAGCTGGAAAAACAAAGGAAAATCCCAATCTATCTCAGAACATGAATATAAATCAAATCAAATACACTTTCTCCCAAAACACTCACCTCGATTATTGAATCATTGGTGAAAATGGAACTCCTCCTGGGGTGGCAGGGTGGCATTGTGTCAGCACTGCTGCCTCACAGCACGTCGGACCCGGGTTCCATTCCCAGCTAGGGTCGCTGTCTGTGTGGGGTTTGCACGTTCTTCCCATGTCTGAGTGGGTTTCCTCTGGGTGCTCCGGTTTCCTCCCACACTCCGAAAGACCTGCTGGTTAGGGTGCATTGGCTGGGCTTAATTCTCCCTCAGTGTATCTGAACAGGCACTGGAGTCTGACGACTAGGAAATTTTCGCAGTAGCTTCATTGCAATGTTAATGTAAGCCTCCCTGTCACACTAATAAATAAACTTTAACTAAACCACTACTCCAATCACGCCATGGCAGATGGTGGAATTTGAATTCAACAAAAAAAGTGTGGAATTAAAATCTCCTGATAACCACCAAACCAGTGTCAATTGTCCAAAAAAACTCACTGTGGTTCACTGATATTCTTTAGGGAAGGAAATCTGCCATCCTTACCTAGTCTGGCCAACGTGTGAGTCCAGAGCCACAGCAATGTGTGTGACTCTCAACTGCCCTCGGGCAACTAGAGATGGACAATAAATGCTGGCCCAGGCAGTGACACCCGTGTCCCAGGGATGAATTTTTAAAAGGAGAGGGAATCCTTCAGCTGATATATTTTTATTGGAACTTGAAGATATTAATAAATCATAATGGAAGCACAGATAAATTAGCACAGAATTCTAGCTCAATCCATCGCACAAACCAGCCTCCCATCCATTGACTCTGTCTACACTTCCCACTGCCTCGGGAAAAGCAGCCGGCATAATCAAGGACCCCCACGCACCCCGGACATTCTCTCTTCCACCTTCTTCCATTGAGAAAAAATTGCAAAAATCTGAGGTCATGTACCAACCGACTCAAGAACAGCTTCTTCCCTGCTGCTGTCAGATGTTTGAATGTATCTACCCTGCACTAAGTTGATCAATGACCTTCCTTCCATTATAAGATCAGAGATGTCAGTGTTGCTGGTGATGACACAGCGCTCTGCACCAGCACACAGATCCAGAAGAACCAATGTTGAGGACATTGCTTCTTATTTACCAATCTTGCTCAGATTGTAAACAATCAATTGCATTGTTGAGGGAGATCCTGTCAGCCCATCGTGTTTTGGTCAAATCAAAATTTGGAAATGTCTGAAATGATTTCTGCAGATTCTATATGCATCTATAAATATCGTACAGTATATGAAAATGGAATCGTTTGGCACTATTATAAATTGTCACATGTTCAATTGTAATTTAATCGATGTCCACCTTTGTTTAATCACTAGTTCACAACTATGGTCCAATTAATAGAATTCCTTGGTTAATGAAATTTGACAGATTAGTATTTATAAATAATAGCTTCTTCAGTGAAATGTCACCTTGTTAGCTGATCTTGTTGGCTGATTTCCATGAAAATAAAACACAACTGCGTAAAAAAGGGCCAGGTTTACCAAATATGCTTCTGGAAATCCCCTGAGAGTGATGTAGACTGTTCTCCGGCCTGATGGAGCCCTTGTCTGTACATAGACAGCAGACCACGCCACAGTCAAGCTCTCTACTGTCTATTATCCATGAGCTGTTGGGGAAGGAATTCCACAATTTCGACCCCAGTAACAGTGAAGGAACTCCCGATATATTTCCAAGGCAGGATGGTGAGTGAGTCGCACTAATATTAGTCACCACTTGTCAACACAATCTTGAGTGGATTGTTATGAAAGGGAGTTTGATCCCCTCTCTGAGAACTAATATTTAACCACTCAAAGAGGGGTTCCTCCCTTTACAGTATGTTAAAAAATGTGTGAGAAATATTACAATTGGCAACTTTTCATGGTTAAATCAAAATAACTACCTGAAAATCTCTGTGTAAAATCAACAAGTAACACTTCATTTATCCAACTGACAATGAACAGGTTAACTAAACTATTAACCATCCAATAAAAGACTAATCTGAAAGAAATGCTGCTTATACAATTTCCACTTATTAGCAAAATAAATAATTTTTAGTCACTCTCAAAATACAAGCAGGTTTATCATCTTCTGGAGCCTTCTGTCTTCTTTCTTCTTTCTGGTATATCTGGCTTCTGTTGCTATCTTCGCTATTGAGATGAGGCTTTCTTTTAAGACATAAATGCAGCTATGAGAGCCAGCCAGTTTCTCTGTCTCTCTGAGAGCTGAACTAAGCTGTCATTCGGCAGGTGACAGGTGCTCTTCTCCTCCAGTTTGCCAGTGCTCCTGATCTCTATACCCAATTACATAGCATCATCCCCACAATAGGATTGGTTTACAGGTTACCAAAACAACACATTCAAACCTGTTTGGCTGCTGTTATTCAAATGCCTAGTTTAAACTGATTGGGCAAACTTACTATTAGAACATTTAAAAGACATTTGGACAGGTACGTGGGTGGGAAAGTATACTGGCAAATGGGACTAGTTCCATTTCAGGAACCTGTTGGCATGGAGGAGTTGGGCTGAAGGTCTGTCTCCGTGTTTTGTATCTCCATGACTCTATGACTCCAAGAACTTCTGTAAGTTACAATAAAGCAGACTCATGACTAACCTCGGAGTGAGTGGAGTTTGGGGAGAAGCAGCAGAACTAGAAAGAAGAGAAAAATGATTTTAAAAATGTCGAAAAGTTTTTAAATCAGATTTCTGATGGGGGAAAGGTGATGTTCCCCAAATATTTGCACTGAGACCATGTTACTAAGAATTAATGCCATTGATATGGACTCGGGATGCAGAGTGATGCTTAATAAACAATGTCTGAAAAATCGACATTAAGACAACTGTCAAGGATCCCACACACCCCGGACATTCTCTCTTCCATCTTCTTCCATTGGGAAAAAGATGTAATAGTCTGAGAACATGTACTAACCGACTCAAGAACAGCTTCTTACCTGCTGCCATCAGACTTTCGAACAGACCTATCTCTCATTAAGTTGATCTTTCTCTACACCTTAGCTATGACAGTAACATTTCATTCTACACCCTCTCCTTTTCTTGTCATAGAAGATACCGTGTAGAAGGAGGCCATTTGGCCTATCGAGCCTGCACCAACAACAGTCCGACACAGGTCCTATTCCTGTAATCCCCTAAATTTACCCTCCGAGTTTCCTGACACTTAGCATAGTCAATCAACCTAACCTGCACATCTTTGGACCTTCTCTCTGTATGGTATTCTTTGCTTGCATAGTGTGCGAGAAAAAATACTTTTCACTGTTTCCCAATATGTGTAATAAATCAAATCAGTTTCAAAAAAAAAAGAATCAACTGTGAATACAGAGTCAATGTGCCCGAACCAGTGGCTAACTTCATTGCAGTGTTAATGTAAGCCTACATGTGACATCAAATTTAATTTCAACCATAGTTTTTACCTACACATTAAATGACAAATCATTTTCCATACATCTGTGTTGCATTCTGCATTTGGTTCACCACTGCAAGTTCCCCAAATATTCCCGAGAAAAATGTGACAAGAATATACAACTTCATACAAAGCACGGGGCTTCACTTCTGAAACTCAAATGATAAAGTAAAGAGCTGGGGTAAAATCCCTTAGATTCGAGTTTCTACAGCACCGCGCTCCTGCTGACATTTTGTTACTCCATTTTTATACAAATAAACCTAAATACGCAAAAATATGCAGGCAGTGGGAGGACAGAACCTTCTACTCCACCGCCATATTCGATACCACCATGGCTGATCTATGACCACCTCAATTCTTTCTCTGTGCAAATTCCCCCAGCCCTCTATTCCTCAATCTAAGAACTAATTGTCCACCCCAACTTAATAAGAACATAAGAAATAGGAGCAGGAGTAGCCCATCCAGCCCTTCGAACCTGCCCCGCCATTCAATAAGATCATGGCTGATCTGTCGTGGCTCAGTTCCACATTCCCGCCCTCTCCCCATAACCCTTAATCCCCTCTCTTATCAAAAACCCATCAACCCACGTCTTAAAAATATTTAGCGAGGCAGCCTCCACCACTTCAACGGGCAGAGAATTCCAGAGATTCACCACCCTTTGAGTGAAGAAGTTCCTCCTCAACTCCGTTCTAAACCGCCCCCCCCTTTATCTTGAGGCTGTGCCCCCTAGTCCTACTGTCTTTTTTGAGCGGGAACAGTCTCTCCACCTCTATCCTATCCATCCCATTCATCATCTTATACGTCTCAATGAGATCTCCCCTCATTCTTCTAAACTCTAACGAGTACAAGCCTAGTTTATTCAGCCTCTCCTCATAGCTCAACCCCCTCAACTCTGGTATCAGCCTAGTAAACCTCCTCTGCACTCCCTCCAAGGCCAAAATATCTTTGCGCAGGTGCAGCGCCCAAAACTGCACACAGTACTCCAGCTGCGGCCTCACCAATGCCCTATACAGCCGCAGCAAGACCTCCCTACTTTTATATTCAATCCCCCTCGCTATGAAGGCCAGCATCCCATTCGCCTTCCTGACCACCTGCTGCACCTGCAAGCTGGGTTTTTGCGACTCATGCACAAGGACCCCGAGGTCCCTCTGCACCGTCGCCTGCTGCAGTTTTTCGCAACGTAAGTAATAGTCCTTCCTACCATTCTTCCTACCAAAGTGGACCACCTCACACTTGCCAACATTAAATTCCATTTGCCATTTCCTGGCCCATTCGCCCAGCCTATCTAGATCCTTCTGCAGACTCTCCACACCCTCCGCACAATTTGCCTTTCCCCCTATCTTGGTGTCATCAGCAAATTTCGACACCATACACTCGGTTCCCTCCTTCAGATCATCTATATAAATGGTAAATAGCTGAGGCCCCAGCACCGACCCCTGGGGCACTCCACTAGTCACCATCCGCCAATCCAAATAGCACCCGTTGACCCCCACTCTCTGCCTCCTATTTGACAACCAATCCTCTATCCACACTAACACCCTACCCCCAACTCCATGTCCCTCGACCTTCTGCAATAACCTCTTGTGAGGTACTTTGTCAAACGCCTTCTGAAAATCTAGAAAGACCACATCCACCGGCTCTCCTCTATCCACCGCCCTAGACACATCCTCATAGAACTCCAGTAAATTTGTCAGACACGACTTCCCTTTAATGAAACCGTGCTGCGTCTGCTCTATCAAGCAATTCCCTTCAAGATGCCTTGCAATTTCCTCCTTAATGACAGATTCTAACATTTTACCCACCACAGACGTTAAACTAACCAGCCTATAACCGGTTAAGCGAAAGGATGGGAAAGGTAGGATTAGAGAGCCGTGGATTACGGGGGATATTGAAGACTTGGTCAGGAAGAAGAGGGAGGCGTATGATAGGTCCAAACAAATGGGTACGGAGTGTGCGCTGGAGGAATATAGAGAGAGTAGGAGGGAGCTAAAAAGGGGAATTAGAAGGGCGAAGAGAGGGCATGAGATGGCTTTGGCCGTTAGGATTAAGGATAATCCTAAGGCATTTTATTCCCATATTAGAGGCAAGAGAGTAGTTAGAGGGAAAATTGGTCCTCTTAGGGACAAGAGTGGAGAGTTGTGTATTGAGTCGGAGGGAATGGGGGAGCTCCTGAATGAATACTTTGCGTCGGTATTCACGAAGGAGAGGGGTTCGGAATCGTGCGGTCTCTTGGAGGGAGCGGAGGTTCAGTTGCAGGATATAGTTATTACGAGAGAGGAAGTGCTAGGGCTTTTAGGTAGCGTAAGGACGGATAAAGCTCCGGGGCCTGATGGTATTTATCCCAGGCTGCTTAGGGAGGCGAAAGATGAAATTGCTGGGCCTCTGGCGCACATCTTTGTCTCTTCTTTGGACACAGGTGAGGTCCCAGAAGACTGGAGGGTAGCAAATGTGGTACCGCTGTTTAAAAAGGGTAGTAGGGATAACCCTGGGAATTATAGGCCGGTGAGTTTGACGTCGGTGGTAGGGAAGTTAATGGAAAAAATACTTAGGGGTAGGATGTATGAGCATTTGGAGCGTTGCGATCTGATTAGGGATACGCAACATGGCTTTGTTAGAGGGAGGTCTTGCCTTACGAATCTGGTGGAATTCTTTGAGGAGGTGACAAAAACGGTTGACGATGGGAGAGCCGTTGATGTCATCTATATGGATTTCAGTAAGGCGTTTGACAAAGTCCCTCACGGTAGGCTGGTAGAAAAGGTTAAGGCGCATGGGATACGAGGCCAGGTAGTTAGGTGGATTGAGAACTGGTTGGGAAATAGGAGACAGAGGATAGTTGTGGAGGGGACCTTGTCGGGCTGGAGGCCAGTGACCAGTGGTGTGCCGCAGGGCTCGGTACTGGGACCTCTCCTCTTTGTAGTCTACATAAATGACTTAGAAGAGGGAGTAGGTGGTGTGATCAGCAAGTTTGCTGATGACACCAAGATGGCAGGGTTGGCGGGTACAGAACTGGATTGTCAGGTGATACAACAGGATATAGATAGGTTGGTGCAGTGGGCAGATAGGTGGCAGATGGCATTTAATCCTGACAAATGCGAGGTGATGCATTTTGGAAGGAATAATGCAGAGAGGAGCTATGTGATAAAAGGTAGGCCGATTAGGAGTATAGACATACAGAGAGACCTGGGAGTGCAGGTTCACAAATCCATGAAGGTTGTGTCACAAGTGGAGAACGTTGTTAGGAAGGCTTATGGGATGTTAGCCTTTATAGGAAGGGGCTTAGAGTATAGAAGCTGCCGTCTAATGCTTCAGTTATACAGAACGTTGGTTAGACCGCATTTGGAGTACTGCGTCCAGTTCTGGTCACCTTATTACCGGAAGGACGTGGAGTCTCTGGAAAGGGTGCAGAGGAGGTTTACCAGGATGTTGCCTGGCATGGGGGGACTGGGTTACGAGGAGAGACTGAGGAGACTGGGGCTATTCTCCTTGGAAAGACGGAGATTGAGAGGGGACATGATAGAGGTATATAAGATACTGAAGGGAATAGATAGAGTTAATAGTGAGAGACTGCTCCCTAGACTGGGTACGAACACAAGAGGTCATCACTTAAGGGTGAGGGGGGGGGGAGGTATAATTTGGAGGTAAGAGGAAGGTTCTTTACACAGAGAGTTGTGGGGGTCTGGAATGCGCTACCGAGTAGGGTGGTGGAGGCAGGAACGTTGGACTCGTTTAAGATGCAGTTAGATAGGCATATGAGTGAAACGGGAATGGAGGGATATGGTAGGGGCTATTAAATAGGGTTAAACCTCGGGAGACACCGGAAGGGCAGGCTGTATAACTAATATGTTTTGTCTTTATTCCACAGGTGGAGGTCCACCTCGTGTCAAGCGAGGGGCATGCACACGGCGGGTTGTGCGTGGGCTGCTCTTGGAAGTCCAGGAGTGGCCTAGTACTTCATGTCGGTGTGTGTGCTTGATCCTGGACCGATAGACGGGCGCCACAACAGCTCGGTGACTAGCACTGCTAGCTGTGCAGATACATGGATTTGGGCCTGTGTCTGTGGGAGTTTGCGCATTCTCCCTGTGGTTGCGTGGGTTTCCTCCGGGCGCTCCGGTTTCCTCCCACACCCCAAAGATGTGCTCTTAGGCTAATTGGTTTCCACCAAATTGACACTATTTCTTCCCTGAATCTGACTGAGTAGGGTCCCATTCGTAGACATGCAGGGTAGAATAGGTGTAGGGCGATGTGGCGGCGCGGGCTCGTTGGGCCGAAGGGCCTGTTTCCCGTGCTGGGTTGTTCTTTGTTTCTTTTTGTTTCTATAATTCCCCGCCTTTTGCCTGGCACCCTTCTTAAACAACGGCGTAACATTAGCCATTTTCCAATCTTCCGGCACTTCCCCGGAATCCAGCGACGTCTGGACCACTATCACCTCCGCCATTTCTTTCAGAACCCTCGGATGCATTCCATCCGGTCCTGGGGACTTGTCCACAATCAGCCCCTCCAGTCTGTCGAGCACCGCCTCTCTAGTAACAGTAATGTCATTAAGACCCTCCAGTCCTACCACCTTTCCATCGCTAACACCCGGCAAATTATTCACGTCCTCCTCCGTGAAGACAGAAACAAAAAAGTTATTCAATACCTTAGCCATATCCTCATCCCCTACCACTAGGTCCCCTTTCTCATCCTCTAAAGGACCAACATTCACCCTAGCCAGCCTCTTCCTTTTTATATATTTATAATATCTCTTGCTATCCTTTTTTATATTAAGTGCTAGCCCAGCTTCATAGTTTCTCCTACCCTTCTTTATCAACTTCTTTGTCAATCTTTGTTGACATTTAAACCTCTCCCAATCCTCTTCTCGCCCACTACTCTTAGCTACTCTAAATTCCTCCGCTTTTAATTTAACACTTTCCTTCACCTCCTTCGTTATCCACGGCTTATTACCTCTCTTCCTACTATCCTTTTTGACCATCGGAATAAATTTCCACTGAGCACCAAGAAAGATCTCCTTAAAGATCCTCCACTGCTCCTCAGCAGACCTACCTTCCAACGCGCTCCCCCAGTCCACATTCGCCAATTCTTCTCTCATCCTACCGTACTCCCCTCTATTCAAACAGAGGACGCGTGTCCGGGAACCCACTTTCTCCTCCTCCATCTGCACCAGAAACTCCACCATACAATGATCACTCTCCCCAAGAGGATCCTTCACCACAAGGTCCCTAATTCTACCCGCCTCATTACATAGCACCAGATCCAAGATAGCTCGCTCCCTCATCGGCTCCAACACACACTGTTCGTGGAAACTATCCCGGCAGCATTCCAAGAACTCTTCCTCGAGCCCCCCGCGTCCAACATGGGTCGACCAATCAATATGCAGATTGAAATCCCCCATAACTACGGCCGTCCCATTCCTGCACGCCGCACTTATTTGCGCGTTAACAGCCCGCCCCACCTCCAGATCATTATTCGGGGGCCTATAGACGACACTCACCAGCGTCTTCCTCCCTTTGCTGTTCCTAATCTCTACCCACAACGATTCCACCCTCTGCTCCTTGGCTCCAATATCATCCCTTACTACCACCGTGATGCTATCCTTAATCAGCAGAGCTACGCGCCCCCCTTTTCCCTCCCGCCTATCCTTCCTAAACACTTGATAGCCCTGTACATTCAGCTCCCAGTCCCTGTCACCTTGCAGCCACGTCTCTGTAATGGCCACCAGATCGTATCCATTTGTGTCGATCTGCGCCACCAGCTCATCCACTTTATTCTGAATGCTTCGTGCATTCAGATAAAGTGCTTTCATCCCAGCCTTCACCTGGACCCTATTTGCCAGAACGCCACCAACCATACTCACGCCCCCTACTCCCTCTATTATTGGGACATCCTCGGCCTCTTCCCTTACCTGTACATAAGAACATAAGAACATAAGAAATAGGAGCAGGAGTAGGCCATCTAGCCCTTCGAGCCTGCCCCGCCATTCAATAAGATCATGGCTGATCTGTCGTGGCTCAGTTCCACTTTCCCGCCCTCTCCCCATAACCCTTAATCCCCTCTCATCAAGAACCCATCAACCCGCTTCTTAAAAATATTTAGCGAGGCAGCCTCCACCACTTCAATGGGCAGAGAATTCCAGAGATTCACCACCCTTTGAGTGAAGAAGTTCCTCCTCAACTCCGTTCTAAACCGCCCCCCCTTTATCTTGAGGCTGTGCCCCCTAGTCCTACTGTCCTTTCTGAGCGGGAAGAGTCTCTCCACCTCTATCCTATCCATCCCATTCATCATCTTATACGTCTCAATGAGATCTCCCCTCATTCTTCTAAACTCTAATGAGTACAAGCCCAGTTTATTCAGCCTCTCCTCATAGCTCAACCCCCTCAACTCCGGTATCAGCCTAGTAAACCTCCTCTGCACTCCCTCCAAGGCCAAAATATCCTTGCGCAGGTGCGGCGCCCAAAAATGCACACAGTACTCCAGCTGTGGCCTCCCCCCCCCTAATTAGTTTAAAGCCCTGTCTACAGTCCTCTTTACTCGATTCGCCAGCACTCTGGTCCCAGCACGGTTCAGACCAACCCCATCCCGCCCAAACAGGTCCCACCTACCCCAATACTGATGCCAATGCCCCATAAATTCAAACCCATTCCTCCCACACCAATCCCTGAGCCACCCATTCACTTCCTTAATCCTATCAACCCTACGCCCGTCTGCACTCGGTTCAGGCAGTAGCCCAGAGATAACCACCTTGTCGGTTCTACTTTTTAATTCCATTCCCAGCTTTTCATACTCCCTCCCCAGATCCTCAGTTTGCATTTTGCCTACGTCGTCGGCACCCACATGTACAACAACGACCAGATTCTCACCCTCCCACTCCAGGTTCCTCTGCAGCCCAGATGTGACATCCCGGACCCGAGCACCAGGCAGACAACACACCCTTCTGTGCACTTTGTCACTGTGACAAAGGACAGTGTCAATACCCTTCACCCCACTATCCCCAATTACAACTACGTTCCTTTTCCCCCTCTCTTTGCCTATGGCCTGCTGCAGACGAGTGAAGGAGCAGAGAGAGAGCTAAGATTTTACCTGTTAAAAACCTGTTTAAAATAAGTTTAAAGCACTTTGTTCTTTGTAGAACTGTTTAAAGCATTTATTTATTGTATTTACTGCTTTAAGAATTCTGAGGGAGTGGTTAGTAGGAGTTGTGGGCCAGCCAGCTTTAAATCAGCGCCAGGTTTAAAAGGAGGCCTGGTGTAGACAGCGGGCAGCTGAGTGAGTGGGAAGCCATGATCTTATTGAATGGCGGGGCAGGCTCGAAGGGCTGGATGGCCTACTCCTGCTCCTATTTCTTATGTTCTTATGTTTTTATGAAGCAGAGTGAGCTATTAGGGCTTAATATCAAAAAGGGCTGGAGGGAAAAAAGGCCAGGTGAGTTTGTTTGAAAAACAAGGGGAAAAAAAACAGCAAAAAAAATTTTTTTCAAAACTACTACAGTGAATAATGGAGGGGCATGTGATGTGCGTGGAAATATTTTTACCATGTCTCTTCTGCTTCCTTTTCAACTCCATTGATTCAATTCTGACGAAGGGTCACCCAGACTCGAAACATTAGCTCTGCTCTCTCTCCACAGATGCTGTCAGACCGGCTGAGATTTTCCAGCATTTTCTGTTTTGGTTTCCGATTCGAGCAACCACAGTATTTTGATTTTATTTTGATTTGGTGATGTTTTGGTCTTGATTCTTCCAGACTGGAATCTCTTTTACCCCTGCCTTCTATGACCAGATCACTCATGGTCTTGAACACTCTATTCTACCTCTCTCCACTTTCCATTCTCGAAGCAAACCTAACCCTATTTCTCTAATATGTCTTCATAACCGTCGTTGCTCACCCCTGTGACCATTTTCGTGAATATTTTCTAAACTCACTGCAATGTTTGTATATCCTTCACATGGTGTGGTGCCCAGACCTGATGGCAGTGGATGTCATAACTTTTGAACTAGTGCCTGATGCAAGTTGCACATTAATTCCTTGGCCATAATCTCTGTGTCCCTATGAATCAAACTGGGATACTGTCAGCTTCATGTACCACTCCCATAACCTGCCCTATGTTTAGTGACTTGTGCAAATAAACACAAAAGGTCTGTCTGTGCCAGTACCAATTTAACATTGCACACATTATTTTATATTCTCTTTACATGCCCTTCATGCTATGATGGCACATTGGTTAGCACATCTGTCTTGCAGCACCAGGGTGAATTCTCCATTTAGGTTGCTGTCCGTGTGATATTTGCACATTCAAGTAAATTGATTGGTCAAAAGTTGGCTTATATTAACACTGCAATGAAGTTACTATGAAAATCCCCAAGTTGCCACACTATTCAGGTTCACTAAGGGAGAATTTAGCATGGTTAGTGCACCTAACTAGATGCTTTTTGGACCGTGGGAGGAGACAGGAGCACCCGGAGGAATCCCAGGCATACATGGATAGAACATGCAGACTCTGGACAGTCAGTGACCCAAGACAGGAATCGAACCTGGGTCCCTGGTGCTGTGAGGCAGCAGTGCTAACTACTGTGGTACTGTGCCACGTCTGTTCACCAATTGGGTTCAATCCTTTTGAAGTTCTACCCACTCTTGGTCACATTTCAGCATGCAACCAAGTTCCTGTCATCTGCACAGTGAACTGTTGTGAAGTTAGTAGTTGCAAAATTATAATAAAATGTAGAATGCTAAGTGTTGTAAAATTGCATGGTCTGTTAAGAAGGTAGTTTTTTTTCTGTACTCAAAGTTTAAAAAAGGGAAATTGCAGATGCATATAGAGTACACAGACTCAAATATTATATTGTGAGTCTCGGCAGCAGTGTTGCCAAGACAACAGGCTGTTTTTCAAGTTTGCCCAATCAGTTTAAACTAGGCAGTTGAATAACAGCAGCCTATCAGATCTGAATTTGATGCTTTGGTAAGCTCTGTACCAGGACTCCAACTGTTCACATTATATATTAACGATTTGGAAGAGGGAACTGAATGTATTATCACCAAATTTGCAGATGATACACAGTTGGATGGGAGGATGAGCTGTGAAGAGGACACAGAGATGCTTCAGCATGATTTATTTTCAGGCTGAGTGTGTGTGTATCTGGAAGACAGATGCAGAATAATGTGGATAAATGTGAGGTTATCCACTTTGGGAGCAATAATAGGAAGACAGATTATTATCTGAATGGGTGTAAATTGAGAGAGGCGGATACTCAGTGAGACCTTGGAGTCCTCGTGTATCAGTCACTGAGAGTAAGCACACAGGAGCAGCAGGCAGTAAAAAAGGAAAATGGTATGTTCACAGCGAGAGGATTTGGGTATAGGGATAGGGATGTTTTACTGCAATTGTACAGGGCCTTGGTGAGGCCACACCTGGAGCATTGTGTGTAGTTTTGGTCTCCTTATCTGAGGAAGGATGTTCCTTGCTATAGAGGGAGCACAGCGAAGGTTTACCAGGCTGATTCCTGGGATGGCAGCTCTGTCATATGAGGAGGGACTGAGTCAGTTAGGATTATATTCACTGGAGTTTAGAAGAGTGAGAGGGGATCTGATAGAAACTTATAAAATTCTAGGGTTAGACAGGGGAGATTCAGAAAGAATGTTCCCCGATGGTGGGGGGAGTCCAGAACTAGGGGTCAGAGTTTGACGATAAGGGGTAAACCTTTTAGGACTGAGGTCCAGAAGAATTTCTCCACCCAGAGGGTGGTGAATGTGTGGAATTCACTCCCACAGAAAGTAGCTGAGGTCAGAGTAAATCTCTACATTGAAGAAATTGTTCACAGCCTTTCCGAAGTGTGGTGGACAGAAATGGACACAATACACCAGCTGGAACCAGGGGTGTGTTATATAGATTTAGGATCACTTCACACTTTTACTCTTTTTGGACGTCTATATGTACTTGCAGGAGTCAGTTTGTGCGCATCTGTGTGAGCCCATATGTGAGTGTGAGTGTGTGTGTGTGTCTTTTTTTTTGCATTTATCTTGTGTCTGTGCAGTTTTGTGTGTGCCTGTCTGGGCCCTTGCCTTTCTGTATTTCTGTGTGTTATTGTCTCTATGAGTTTGTCTGTGTGTATGGTTTTGTTAGTGCATACCGTTCAAGTATGTACCTGTGTAAATGCATTTGTTCATCAGTGTGTCTGTCTGTGTTTGCAGCTGCCTTTGTGCATCTATAACCTGTCTATGTGTGTCTGTGCATGTCTATCTGCCTCAGTGCCTATGTTGAGTGCGACTGTGTGTGTGTGTGTGTGTGTGTGTGTGTGTGTATTTGGCTGTGTGCCTCTTTGCATGTCTGTGTGTCTCTTGGGGATATATTTTTGTTGGGTGTGTGTGACTCTGTATGGAGTATGCACACTGTATATACACCGTGCGTATCGTCATTCCGACGTCCCACTATTCACAGGTAGGGAGGTTAGGTTGGAGAGAGAAGTGATCAGAGAGTGATGAGATTGAAAGACCCAATTTGTCACATTGTTTTAATCTGATGTAATCCTCACTCTGCCTTAAGATTATTCAGGTGTGCCCCACTTGAAACAAATGTATATCGGTGTTCATTAAACCAACTCTTTAGCATGGCCTGGTGCCCCCTTAATTACATCCGGTGTGGTATGAGTTTGAAACTCTCCGTTACATTGGGAGTCATTGGAAAACACGTACTTTGATACAATATTAAACCTTGCTGTATCATTGTTTTCATATAATTTCTGGCTGGGCATCACTGGGATTTATGTGAACAAGTCAATAACTATTCCACTGTTTTGTGAATAAAGAGGTGAACATTTCCACACTCTCTGCCTCTCTGCATTATTGTACTTGTTGGTTGGTCACATTTGGCAATGGTGCCACCTTCACCTACAATGTCCCCCAGCAGCTGGGTAAAGCCTGGCAGGGTTTGCTGCCAAAGTCACACTCGGGCCGTTCCAGTGGCCACTCCGTGACGCCTTTGTGGATGACACAATGGACAGCAGTGAGGATTGAAGGTAGTGTCACTCAAAGCCTCACAGCTCTTTGAGGCAGCAGGTGTCCTTACACACCATCCTTAAGGCGTCCTTTATGGCTCTAGAATATTAAAGTTGCAGTTTGAGGAATGATTGGATAGGCTGTGTATGTTTTCCTCATTTGGGTGGCATTACAATGCTTGGTTGAATGTTATTCTCCAAGCTGACACTGATACGATGGGCTGAATGGCCTCTTTCTGTGCTGTAAATTTTCCATGCTAAGGCCCTATCTCTGGGGAGGTTGTACTGGGTTTCAATATGTACCAAGCGGAAGAAGGAGTGAAATATTGAAGTGAAACTGAGTCTGAAGCCCCTGCATCAAAATGAATTAGAAATCCCTCCCCGCTCCCGGCCTGGGTCCACCCCTAATCCATTTGGTCAAGTGTTGTGGGGGTAGGGCGGGAATTTGATATCTGGGGATCAAGGTGCTGCTCTGACAATGTAGTCTGGCAGTGATGAGACTGGAGAGGGGTGAGGAGCACAAGCCGCCATTACAGCTTCTCTCCATCGACTCCGGGATTATTGCTCCATTCAACAGGTCAATGTCAACACTGAGCATGCGCGCCCAGCTCCTCAAACAGCTCGGCGGCCATCTTGCGTTGCCAGGGGAGACGGGCGGCGGCCATGTTTTGTCGCCATGGGAGACAACGTCAGTGAAGGTAAAGGCGCCTGTCAGGGGCAGCATTTTACTCTTGATTTAAACGCTGTATTTTATTACTGACATACTCTCCATTCTGAGCCGCCGCTTTTTGGGTTTTTATTCGATTTCAGCGATTAGATTTTTGTTTCAGTTGACGGTTGGTCCGCGCAATGCTCTCTGGGAGACCACGCTGCTCATGCGCTCTGCCGCCGGCATACTTATGTAACAAAGCATTATATACTATTATTCAGTATATAATAAACAACTATTCTTTCCTTCGTGTTTTTAAATTCTCCTCCCGGTGGTGAGAGTAATGTCTGCTCCTTTCTCCAATTTAATAAAATAAACGGTGAGGTGGTGGCGGTTCCGCCCATGTCACTCCAGCACGGCTGGTGAGCGACCTCACCAACATGGCGGCAACGCTGACGTCACTCTAATATGGCGGACAGCTGACGTCAGTATGACCCCGCCCCCCACCGTCTGGGCCCTGGATGTTCCGAGCAGCAGCCCAGCCCCTGGTTGTGGACTAGAGCTGACACTGGGTGCCCTCTAGCGGCCGGGAGGGGAAACAGCAGCAGGCTGAGTCCCTCTCTGTCCCAAAGACTCCTCAGTTCACTTTGTTCAGGAAGACTAGAGATCCTCTTCAAATCTTAACTTCAGGTTCTCAAATTCACCCCATTCATCCATCCACACAACAAGAACCATTCATCCTGCAGCAGCTTCACTCTCACTCTGTTTGCCCCCTTCTGTGTGCAGCGGTGGCAATTGGCATTTTGCACAGTTGATGGATTGAAGCAAATAATTGGGCCGTATGCTTGGCAGTGGCCTTTCTGTTCTCCTCTCATCCCCCCTCCCTTCATTTCACCCCACCAACGTATCCTCCTGTTACCCTCTCCTGGGGCATTTATCCACCTTCCTCTCAAATGCATGGGGCAAGACTGGGCAAATCCAAATGTAATTCCAATGCACTCTACAAATCAGCGAGAACCTGGGTCCAGGATTCTTCTCCTGACAACAAAGGTGAGATATAGCAGAGGGGTAACTCACCTCCTGACTCTCCAAAGCCTGTCCACCATCTGCACTGCACAAGTTAGGAGTGTGATGGAATACTCCCCAGTTGCCTGTATGGGTGTGGCTCCCAATAACACTCAAGAAGCTTGGCACCATCCAGCACAAAGCAGCCCACTTCATTGGCAACACATTGATAAACATTCAATCCTTCCAGCACTGACTCTCAGTAGCAACAGTGAGTAAAATCTACAAGATGCACAGCAGCAACTCACCAAAGATCCTTCGACAGCACCTTCCAAACCCACCACCACTTCCATGTAGAAGGACAAGGGCAGCAGATAAATGGGAACACCACCATCTGCGAGTTCCCCTCCAAACCACTCACCCTCCTGACTTAGAAATATGTTGCCCTTCCTTTGCAGTCGCTGGGTCAAAATCCTGGAATTTCCTCCCTAACGGCATTGTGGGTTAACCCACAGAACGTGGACTGCAGCGATTCAAGAAGGCAGCTCACCACCACCTTCTCAAGGGCAACTAGGGATGGGCAGTAAATACTGGCCAGACAGCAACACCCACATTCCACAAATGAATAAAACAAGGTGTTCAACATAAGCTCCTGTTATATATTGAAGTGGTTGTATGATTGCTTTGTGTGTCATAATTTGATGCTGATGTCATTGGAGTGTTTCAGAGCTTTTAGTTCCAGTTTGAATTCTGCACAGGGAATGTTTTGTTCAGGATCTGTTTCTCTGGATGTTGCCTGGCCCCTTGGCTATGGAGAGGTTGAATAAACTAGGATTGTTTTCACTGGAAAGACAGAGGCTGAGGGGACAGAGGTCTACAAAATGATGAGGCAGAGATAGGGTGGATAGTCACAGGGTTTTCCCCAGGGTGTAAGTGTCAATTACAAGGGGGCACAGGTTCAAGGTGAGATGGGAAAGTTGAAGGGAGATGTGCGGGGGGAAATTTTTCATGCAGAGAGTACTGAGTGTCTGGAACGCGCTGCCACAGGAGGTGTGTGGAAGCATGCACATTTAACAGGCATCTGGATGGGTTTGTGAATAGGGAGGGAATAGAGAGATATGGACCGAGTAAGGGCAGAAGGTCTGTTGTTTAGTTAGGCATCATAATCGGCACAAGCTTGGAGGGCCGAAGGGCCTGTTCCTGTGCTGTACTGTTCTTTGTTCTTTGAATAAAACTATTGTGTGTTATTCTGAATCCATGTGTGCAAACCATGTCGTTTTGTTTAAAACCCATAACCCTGAACATGGTGAGGACATTTACAGATGCATGAGCAGAGTGAGTACAGAGAAACTGCTTTTGCTGGCAACATATCGAGTGGGTGATGAGGGGAATCCCTTCAAACACCACAGGATGTGATTGAGAACTGCACAGGTATGTGGACAGATGAATTTGCAGGACGATGGAGCGAGAGTTAGTATCATGGAGAAAAATGAACAGTTGTTTCAAGACATTGGCTGAGGCACCATTGTAATTCAGTGAGACAGAGGGAGTTGGAAAGATTAAGGGAGAATTCCCAATCTGAGGTTCTGGATGGCTGAGGGCCAGGCTGCCAATGAGGAAGAGATGGATATTGTGAATGTGAAGGGAAGCCAGATTCAGAGGAGTGCAGAGTTCCTGGAGGAGCTTAAACAGGTACAGAAGGATGTGGGGGCTGGAGGAGGTTACAGAGATAGGGAGGGGGTGTAGGGGGCTGGAGGAGGTTACAGAGATAGGGAGGGAGTGTAGGGGGCTGGAGGAGGTTACAGAGATAGGGAGGGGTGTAGGGGGGCTGGAGGAGGTTACAGAGATAGGGAGGGGGTGTAGGGGCTGGAGAATGTTACAGAGATAGGGAGGGGGTGTAGGGGCTGGAGGAGGTTACAGAGATAGGGAGGGGGTGCAGGCGCTGGAGGAGGTTACAGAGATAGGGAGGGGGTGTAGGGGCTGCAGGAGGTTACAGAGATAGGGAGGGGGTGTAGCGGCTGGAGGAGGTTACAGAGATAGGGAGGGGGTGTAGGGGGCTGGAGGAGGTTACAGAGATAGGGAGGGGGTGTAGGGGCTGGAGGAGGTTACAGAGATAGGGAGGGGGTGTAGGGGCTGGAGAATGTTACAGAGATAAGGAGGGGGTGTAGGGGCTGGAGGAGGTTACAAGATAGGGAGGGGGTGTAGGAGCTGAAGGAGGTTACAAGATAGGGAGGGGGTCTAGGCGCTGGAGGAGGTTACAGAGATAGGGATGGGTGTAGGGGCTGAAGGAGGTTACAGAGATAGGGAGGGGTGTAGGGACTGCAGGACGTTACAGAGATAGGGAGGGGTAAAAGGGCTGGAGGCGGTTACAGAGATAGGGAGGGGTGTAGGGGCTGGAGGGGGTTACAGAGATAGGGAGGGGTATAGGGGCTGGAGGAGGTTACAGAGATAGGGAGGGGTGTAGGGGCTGGAAGGGGTTACAGAGATAGGGAGGGGTATAGGGGCTGGAGGAAGTTACAGAGATAGGGAGGGGTATAGGGGCTGGAGGAGGTTACAGAGATAGGGAGGGGGTGTAGGGGCTGGAGGAGGTTACAGAGATAGGGAGGGGTGTAGGGGCTGGAGGAGGTTACAGAGATAGGGAGGGGTGTAGGGGCTGGAAGGGGTTACAGAGATAGGGAGGGGGTGTAGGGGCTGGAAGGGGTTACAGAGATAGGGAGGGGTGGGCGGTCAGGCTCCTTGTTCCCAGAGGGTTTGTTGAAACAATAAGAAGCATTTGCCGTCTCTCCCTCATTGTGCAATGTTTAATATTGAAGAAATGTACAGACTACCAGCCCCGGTCTCCAGGGCTCTCTAACAAACACATTTACACCAATACACATTCCTGTGAAGGTACAGGCTGACATACTGGGCAGCTCAGTTAGCTGAAGATCAGCCCAGACATCAGGGTGTTCAGGTCTTCTTTACCCCCTCTCTTCCCAGTAAAAGGCAATCCTCACACTGCCAGTGTCACCCCATGGATATGTACTGTCACTGTGGCTGCAAGACAGGGAACAAAACATCAATGAGTGTGTGGGACATGGGGTAACACACAACACAAATACCCTGACTCTAAAGCAAACTCAACCTCCTCCAGCCCCTCTACCCTTCCCTATCTCTGTAACCTCCTCCAGCCCCTACACCCCCTCCCTATCTCTGTAACCTCCTCCAGCCCCTACACCCCCTCCGTATCTCTGTAACCTCCTCCAGTCCCTACACCCCTCCCTATCTCTGTAACCTCCTCCAGCCCCTACACCCCTCCCGATCTCTGTAACATCCTCCAGCCCCTACACCCCTCCCGATCTCTGTAACCTCCTCCAGTCCCGACTCCCCCTCCCTATCTCCGTAACCTCGTCCAGCCCCTACACCCCCTCCCTATCTCTGTAACCTCCTCCAGCCCACGACACCCCTCTCTATCTCTGTAACCTCCTCCAGCCCACGACACCCCTCCCTATCTCTGTAACCTCCTCCAGCCCCCTACACCCCTCCCTATCTCTGTAACCTCCTCCAGCCCCTACACCCCCTCCCTATCTCTGTAACCTCCTCCAGCCCACGACACCCCTCCCTATCTCTGTAACCTCCTCCAGCCCCTACACCCCTCCCTATCTCTGTCACCTCCTCCAGCCCCTACACCCCTCCCTATCTCTGTAACCTCCTCCAGCCCCTACACCCCTCCCTATCTCTGTAACCTCCTCCAGCCCCAACACCCCTCCCTATCTCTGTAACCTCCTCCAGCCCCTACACCCCTCCCTATCTCTGTAACCTCCTCTAGCCCCTACACCCCTCCCTATCTCTGTAACCTCCTCCAGCCCCAACACCCCTCCCTATCTCTGTAACCTCCTCCAGGCCCTACACTCCCTCCCTATCTCTGTAACCTCCTCCAGCCCCTACACCCCCTCCCTATCTCTGTAACCTTCTCCAGCCCCTACACCCCCTCCCTATCTCTGTAACCTCCTCCAGCCCCACCCCCCTCCCTATCTCTGTAACCTCTTCCAGCCCCTACACCCCTCCCTATCTCTGTAACCTCCTCCAGCACAGTGACTCCCAGTGTGATACTGAGACCGGAACTGTGCACAGTGACTCCCAGTGTGATACGGAGACCGGAACTGTGCACGGTGACTCCCAGTGTGATACGGAGACCGGAACTGTGCACGGTGACTCCCAGTGTGATACGGAGACCGGAACTGTGCACAGTGACTCCCAGTGTGATACAGAGACTGGAACTGTGCACGGTGACTCCCAGTGCGATACGGAGACCGGAACTGTGCACGGTGACTCCCAGTGTGATACGGAGACCGGAACTGTGCACGGTGACTCCCAGTGTGATCCGGAGACCGGAACTGTGCACGGTGACTCCCAGTGTGATACGGAGACCGGAACTGTGCACGGTGATTCCCAGTGTGATACGGAGACCGGAACTGTGCACAGTGACTCCCAGTGTGATATGGAGACTGGAACTGTGCACAGTGACTCCCAGTGTGATATGGAGACCGGAACTGTGCACAGTGACTCCCAGTGTGATATGGAGACTGGAACTGTGCACAGTGACTCCCAGTGCGATACGGAGACCGGAACTGTGCACAGTGACTCCCAGTGTGATACGGAGACCGGAACTGTGCACAGTGACTCCCAGTGTGATATGGAGACTGGAACTGTGCACAGTGACTCCCAGTGTGATACGGAGACCGGAACTGTGCACAGTGACTCCCAGTGTGATACGGAGACCGGAACTGTGCACAGTGACTCCCAGTGTGATACAGAGACCGGAACTGTGCACAGTGACTCCCAGTGTGATACGGAGACCGGAACTGTGCACAGTGACTCCCAGTGTGATACGGAGACCGGAACTGTGCACAGTGACTCCCAGTGCAATACGGAGACCGGAACTGTGCACAGTGACTCCCAGTGTGATATGGAGACCGGAACTGTGCACAGTGACTCCCAGTGTGATACGGAGACCGGAACTGTGCACAGTGACTCCCAGTGTGATACGGAGACCGGAACTGTGCACAGTGACTCCCAGTGCAATACGGAGACCGGAACTGTGCACAGTGACTCCCAGTGCGATACGGAGACCGGAACTGTGCACAGTGACTCCCAGTGCGATACGGAGACCGGAACTGTGCACGGTGACTCCCAGTGTGATACGGAGACCGGAACTGTGCACAGTGATTCCCAGTGTGATACGGAGACTGGAACCGTGCACGGTGACTCCCAGTGTGATACGGAGATGGGAACTGTGCACAGTGACTCCCAGTGTGATACGGAGACCGGAACTGTGCATAGTGACTCCCAGTGCGATACGGAGATGGGAACTGTGCACAGTGACACCCAGTGTGATACGGAGACCGGAACTGTGCACAGTGACTCCCAGTGTGATACGGAGACCGGAAGTGTGCACAGTGACTCCCAGTGCGATACGGAGACCGGAACTGTGCACAGTGACTCCCAGTGTGATACGGAGACCGGAACTGTGCACAGTGACTCCCAGTGCGATATGGAGACTGGAACTGTGCACAGTGACTCCCAGTGTGATACGGAGACCGGAACTGTGCACAGTGACTCCCAGTGTGATATGGAGACTGGAACTGTGCACAGTGACACCCAGTGTGATACGGAGACCGGAACTGTGCACGGTGACTCCCAGTGTGATACGGAGATGGGAACTGTGCACGGTGACTCCCAGTGCGATACGGAGATGGGAACTGTGCACGGTGACTCCCAGTGCGACACGGAGACCGGAACTGTGCACGGTGACTCCCAGTGTGATACGGAGACCGGAACTGTGCACAGTGACTCCCAGTGTGATACAGAGACCGGAACTGTGCACAGTGACTCCCAGTGTGATACAGAGACCGGAACTATGCACGGTGACTCCCAGTGCGATACGGAGACCGGAACTGTGCACAGTGACTCCCAGTGCGATACGGAGACCGGAACTGTGCACAGTGACTCCCAGTGTGATACTGAGACCGGAACTGTGCATAGTGACTCCCAGTGTGATACGGAGATGGGAACTGTGCACAGTGACTCCCAGTGTGATACGGAGATGGGAACTGTGCACAGTGACTCCCAGTGTGATACGGAGACCGGAACTGTGCACAGTGATTCCCAGTGCGATACGGAGACCGGAACTGTGCACAGTGACTCCCAGTGTGATACGGGGACCGGAACTGTGCACAGTGACTCCCAGTGTGATACGGAGATGGGAACTGTGCACAGTGACTCCCAGTGTGATACGGAGACGGGAACTGTGCACAGTGAGTCCCAGTGCGATACGGAGACCAGAACTGTGCACAGTGACTCCCAGTGCGATACAGAGACCGGAACTGTGCACAGAGACTCCCAGTGTGATACGGAGACCGGAACTGTGCACAGTGACTCCCAGTGTGATACGGAGACCGGAACTGTGCATAGTGACTCCCAGTGTGATACGGAGATGGGAACTGTGCACAGTGACTCCCAGTGTGATACGGAGATGGGAACTGTGCACAGTGACTCCCAGTGTGATACGGAGACCGGAACTGTGCACAGTGATTCCCAGTGCGATACGGAGACCGGAACTGTGCACAGTGACTCCCAGTGTGATACGGGGACCGGAACTGTGCACAGTGACTCCCAGTGTGATACGGAGATGGGAACTGTGCACAGTGACTCCCAGTGTGATACGGAGACGGGAACTGTGCACAGTGAGTCCCAGTGCGATACGGAGACCAGAACCGTGCACGGTGACTCCCAGTGTGATACGGAGACCGGAACCGTGCACAGTGATTCCCAGTGTGATACGGAGACTGGAACTGTGCACAGTGATTCCCAGTGTGATACGGAGACCGGAACTGTGCACAGTGATTCCCAGTGCGATATGGAGACCGGAACTGTGCACAGTGACTCCCAGTGCGATACAGAGACCGGAACTGTGCACAGAGACTCCCAGTGTGATATGGAGACCGGAACTGTGCACAGTGACTCCCAGTGTGATACGGAGACCGGAACTGTGCATAGTGACTCCCAGTGTGATACGGAGATGGGAACTGTGCACAGTGACTCCCAGTGTGATAAGGAGATGGGAACTGTGCACCATAACCCATGATTTCATGTCACCAGTATTCTGTAGAAGTTTAATATAACTTGTCTGCTTTGTAAAATCAGTACCTGAAAAATAAATCCCAGTGTTGTCTTTGTCTTTTTTATGTTCTTACTAAACAATAATTTTCTGCTGAAATCTGCATCCCACATTTCTCTCTAGCAATGTCTCTACGTGTTACTGTTGACATTGTTGATAAAGAGAATGCCAAGCAGTTTTGGCACAGTTGGCACACGGCAGGAAGGATTTTGGAATAAATATAGCCCGTTGCCCACTTCCCCAGTGATCGCTACACCGCACTGCCCCCTGGTTAACACTCTTACCGATATCATGTTGAGGTTGCAGCATCGAAACAGGTTCCTGCCAATGATAATGGCAGACACGATGGCCATCACTAACTCTGCCACTGTGTACAGTTGGAGCAGAATCACAAAGGCCACTAGTGCCGACTGTGGGTGAAAGAAAAATGATGTGAATCTGGTTTGCTGCTACTGGGACAGACACTTGAGGGCACTCGTACACAGGTAAAGATAAACACGGACTCCCTCGATAGTCTCCCACGCTCCTTATGTTCCTGTCCTTTTGGCTGGGTTCAGTGCTTTATCGCCCAATCCTCCCCAATCCTTTAGCTTCTCACATTCCCTCCCCTCCCCACCCTCAAATGCAAGATCTCAAAACGGCTGCCATCTGCTTCTAAACAGCTCCTCATCTTCCCTCTGCACCTTCTCGGCATCTTACCTCTTGCTTTACATCACAAAACCAAGAGAAATAGAACCCACCCCACCCCTCGGGCCACCGTTCATGCTGTCCGTCTGTTAGAATTACAGAATCATCCAATCCCAACAGTGCAGGGGGAGGCCACTCGGTGTATCGAGACTGCACCAACCACAATCCCACCCAGGCTCATGAGTGAGGTTACGGGAATAGGGCCTGGGTGGGATTGTGGTAGGTGCAGATTCGATGGGCCGAGTGGACTCCTCTGCACTGTGGGGATTCTATGAAAGATTCTAAACTTTCTAAATGCTTTTTGAAAGACAAAATTGTACTTGCCTTTACTGCTGCCTCTGGCAGCTTGTTCCAGAGACTCACTGCCCTCTGTGAAAAAAACTGCCCCTCTGGACCCTTTGGTATCTCTCCCCTTTCATCCTAAACCTAAGCCCTCTAGTTTTAGACTGATTGAATGTCAGAACAGGCTCAAAGGGCTAAACGGCCGAGCTCTACTCTTAGTTCCGATGTCCTATAAAATGAGGTGCGTACGATACGGCTGCAGTCAGACAGGACAATGGTACTCACTGGACGGCGCACTTCATGGTAATAATCGTAATTAACCAATGGATAATACAGAGACATGGAGTATATAATGATGCCTGCTCCTGCCAAAATGGCACTGAAAACATTTGATGCAAACACCACCTTCACCTGTAAAACAAACAAGCTGAAGTTACAGCTTGATACATCATACTCAAAAATAAACTTTCATTCATATATGGTGCGTTTAGTGGAATGTCAGCTGCAGGTACTGGGCTAACAATAATGCCTCTGGACTAATAACCCAGAAACCCGGGTGCATGCTCTGGAGAAACAGGTTCAAATCCCACTGTGAAACCTGGTGGAATCTGAGGTCGGTTAATAAATCTGGAATTGAAACTGCTCTCGGTAATACTCGTATCATAAGATTTCTCAGAGTGCCCAAAGGAGCTATTTCTCATGGCCAATCCACCTAACCTACACATCTTTGGACTGTGGGAGGAAACCAGAGCACCCGGAGGAAACCCATGCGGGGGGGGGGGGGGGGGGGTGCGGAATGTGCAAACTCTACACAGACAATGACCGGAGGTTGGAATTGAAACGCGGTCCCTGGTGCTGTGAAGCAGCAGTGTTAGCTGCTGTGCCGTGATTGAGAATTTGTGACTGACAAGAGAATTAAAGGTTAGGGGGCTGGGGAGACAGACAGGAAAGTAGAGTTGTGGCTACAATCAGGTCAGCCATGAACTTATCAAACGGTGCAGTTGGATTCAGGGGATGAAATGCTCCTAATGTGTGGGATTGTGAGTGTGCCATTGTGGTTTCCAATGCCCGGCTCCATGCCAGGCAGTCTATCCAGTTTTATTTGGTACGGCTGCTGCTTTGTTGGGTGGTTTCAGGGTTGCATTGTAGCCAGACCAGATAAGGGCCGATTTCCATTCCTAAAGGACATCTGGTGGGATTTCCAGCAATACGGTAGTTTCACAATCACTGTTACCGGAACTAGCTCTTAATTCCGAGTTTAGGAATTAATTGAATTTAAATTCCACCAGCTGCCCTGGTTGGATTCGAACTCATGTCTCTGGATCATTCATCTGGGCCTCTCATCCACCTCTATGCCCCCTACTCTGTTACTTTTTATTATTTATCCCTGGGACGTGTGTCGCTGGCTGGGGGGCATTTATTGCCCATCCCCAGTTGCCCCTTGGAGGGTAGTTGAGAGTCACCCACATTGCTGTGTCTCTGGAGTCCCATGTAGGCCAGACTGGGGTAAGGACAGCAGATTTCCTTCCCTAAAGGGAACCAGATGGGTTTTTCCCACACTGGGTCATCAGGAGATTCTTAATTTCAGATATTTTTTGTTGAATTCAAGTTCCACCATCTGCCATGGCTGGATTCGAACCCAGGTCCCTAAAAGATTAGTCAAGGTTCTGGATTAATAGTCTAGCGATAATACCACTAGGCCATAGCCTGTCCTGGTGATTTCTGTTTCTTACCTAACTGACACACCAATAGGAGCACTGGCTTGAAAACTAACCTTGAATGAGTTTGATAGATCTTTAATTTCAGTTGACAATGCTCCTGAAATGATGTACTGCAAAAGAGACCAGTGCAGAGGTTAGTATTTGTTAGCCACACAATGATACTTCAAATTGTTGCATTCTCAGTTACCTGGGGTTACACCTAGCTGACAACAACTTTCTGTATCAAACCAATTTCTCACAGACCGTTCTGAGCTCAAAGAGAAACTGTGCTTCTTGTTCAATCCAATATCCCCCCTTTCCATGACAAATAAATTTGCAAGCACTATCACGTGTAATTGTGAGTTACCCAAGTTATCCCCCATACAATGGTTCTCATGCATTAACAAACTATTTTAGTTAGTTTATGCATACACATGTGTCGTGTACATAGTCAATAAATCATGCCGGTCTTCTAACGGTATGCATGCATGTTAATTTGGGTCATGTTCCATCTCCCATGGCACTTGTTGTTGATGTAGTAACTACTGTTGTTCCATTTCCGTTGCGAGGACTGATGTACCGCTGGGAATGTTGGTCCTTGTGCAGCTGGTGAGATCCTATCTTCCTGACGCTAGTCTTTGTACTGGATTACTTTCCATTCCTTCAGCTGGTGTGTTTCCCCACTCGGTGATTACCATGTATACACGTGTTAGATTTTCAGGATCGTTTGATGATTCCTTTGGTGATTTTCACCACTGTCTCCATTCGATTGGGGATGGCGGGGTGATGACGTGTAGTGTTGGATTTTCCAATCTTCTGTGATGCAGCTGGATTCCTCACTTGTGAACTGAGGGCCATTGTCACTTGTCGCAATGTCTGGAATACTGTAACAAATCATACAGCATTGTTACAGTGACCCAAGCCAGGTCCCTGGCAGCACAGTGGTTAGCATTGCTGCCTCACAGCACTGGGGACCCAGGTTCGATTCCCAGCTTGGGTCACTGTCTGTGCGGAGTCTGCACGCTCTCCATGAGTCTGTGTGGGTTTCCTCCAGGTGCTCCGGTTTCCTCCAAGAGTCCGAAAGATGTGCTGGTTAGGTGTTAAATTTTCCCTCAGTGTACCCAAACAGGCACCGGAGTGTGGCGCTGAGGGGATTTTTCACAGTTACTTCATTGCAGAGTTTACATCAGCCAACTTGTAACACTAATAAATAAACTTTTTTAAAACTGAAATGTGCTTTCAGGCATTCTACAAACTTATTATCTTTGAAGTTAGCTGCTCTAACTCCCTGTAGTTGGGTGTGATAAGATAGTCAGTTCAAGCTGGAGTAAATGGGTCTACTCCCAGCTGCATCCATGGTCTACCTGGGATGGCATGCATCATTAGTGCCCTGTGACATGCTTCATTTGTGATTCACTGGCCAATGTGCTCCTTTAGTTTGACTGCTTATGTCTGGCCAGTAAAATACTTATCTTGCCTTCCTCAGAGTCGACTCAATTCCTTGATGGCTTGCATGGATGTGCCTCAGTACCTCTCTCTCATCTCCTTAGGAATGATGACTTAACTTCTCTTTTCACTTTGATTTATTATTGTCACATGTATTGGGATACAGTGAAAAGTATTGTTTTTGTGCACTATACAGACAAAGCATACCGTTCATAGAATAGAAGGAAAGCAGAGGGTGCAGAATGTAGCGTTACAGTCACAGCGAGGTGTAAAGCAAGATCAAATTAATATAAGGTAGGTCCATTCAAAAGTCTGACAGCAGCAGGGAAGAAGCTGTTCTTGAGTCGGTCGGTACGGGACCTCAGACTTTTGTATCTTTTTCCCGATGGAAGAAGGTGGAAGAGAGAATGTCCGGGGTGTGTGGGGGGGTCCTTGATTATACCGGCTGCTTTTCCCCGAGGCAGTGGGAAGTGTAGACAGAGTCAATGGATGGGAGGCTGGTTTGTGTGATGGATTGGGCTTCAGACCTCGGGGTCCTTGTGCATGAGTCGCAAAAACCCAGCTTGCAGGTGCAGCAGGTGGTCAGGAAGGCGAATGGGATGCTGGCCTTCATCGCGAGGGGGATTGAATATAAAAGTAGGGAGGTCTTGCTGCAGCTGTATAGGGCATTGGTGAGGCCGCAGCTGGAGTACTGTGTGCAGTTTTGGGCGCCGCACCTGCGCAAAGATATTTTGGCCTTGGAGGGAGTGCAGAGGAGGTTTACTAGGCTGATACCGGAGTTGAGGGGGTTGAGCTATGAGGAGAGGCTGAATAAACTAGGCTTGTACTCGTTAGAGTTTAGAAGAATGAGGGGAGATCTCATTGAGACGTATAAGATGATGAATGGGACGGATAGGATAGAAGAGGTGGAAAGACTCTTCCCGCTCAAAAAAGACAGTAGGACTAGGGGGCACAGCCTCAAGATAAAGGGGAGGCAGTTTAGAACGGAGTTGAGGAGGAACTTCTTCACTCAAAGGGTGGTGAATCTCTGGAATTCTCTGCCTGTTGAAGTGGTGGAGGCTGCCTCGCTAAATATTTTTAAGACACGGGTTGATGGGTTTTTGATAAGAGAGGGGATTAAGGGTTATGGGGAGAGGGTGGGAATGTGGAACTGAGCCACGACAGATCAGCCATGATCTTATTGAATGGCGAGGCAGGCTCGAAGGGCTAGATGGCCTACTCCTGCTCCTATTTCTTATGTTCTTTGTAGTTCCTTGCGGTCTTGGGCAGAGCAGGAGCCCATACCAAGCTGATACATCCAGAAAGGATACTTTCCTGAGTGCATTTATAAAAATTGGTGAGAGTCATAGTGGAGATACTAAATTTCCTTAGTCTCCTGAAAGAATAGAGACGTTGATGGGCTTTCTTAATGATAGTGTCGGCATCGGGGGGACCAGGACAGGTTGCTGGTGATCTGGACACCTAAAAACTTGAAACTCTCGATCATTTCTACTTTGTCCCATTGATGTAGACAGGCGCATGTTCTCCTCTGCACTTCCTTTGTTTTATTGATATTGAGGGAGAGATTACTGTTGCTGCACCAGTTCACCAGATTCTCTATCTCATTCCTGTACTCTGTCTCATCATTGTTTGAGATCTGACCCATGACTGTGGTGTTGTCAGCAAACTGGAAAATTGAATTGGAGGGGGATTTGGCCGCATGGTTATAGGTGTATAATGAGTATAGTAAGAATCTGAGGGCACAGCCTTGTGGGGCCCAGTGTTGTTTCATGTATGGGGATTTGTCACAATGTTCTGTCGCTATCTTTCCACTGGCCATCTGTACAGCCTTGTTTTGCTTCTTTTCTGAGCCAAACACCTTTGTGTGAGATTAATCGACTTCTCACAGTTACAGCACTCTCTCCCCACACTGGACAAGCTGCCCGCCACAGCATTTACATTCTGCCCTTTATCAGAAAGGATTCTGCTCTTTCAGCTGGGGCTGCCATTAGTTGAGGCACTTCCCCAGTTATAGTTTGCTAACTCGAAAATGCCCCATTTATCCCCACTCTCCGTTGTTTCTCAGCCAGCCACATCTTTATCCAGCCTAATATATCACCCACACCACCAGAATCTTTTATGTAGCACCTCTTGGAAATCTCAATATATTATATCAACTGGTTTCCCTTTATCCACCCTGCTTGTCACACTGTCAAAGAACTCTAATAAATCTGTCAAAGGTGATTTCTCTTTCACAAAACCATGCTGACTCTGTCTGATTATATTATGTCTTTCAAAATACCCTTTAACAATGGATTCCAGCATTTTCTCTAAGATAGATGTCAGGCTAACTGGCCTATAACTGTCTGCCTCCGTACTCGAACACAGGTGCCGTATTTGTGGCAGTATTTTCACCCCAGTGATTGTGGCAGCTTTTGCCCCTCGCTTTTCATCAATTCTTGGGATGTGAATTAGCTCCTCAGAGGCTGGTGTCCCTTCACCAAATTTCCTTTATTTACAAATGTGATTCCGCTACTAAGAATGCTTCAGAAACACCGTGAGATACAGAGTGCCAGTTGCCCTGACACGCTAAGAGAGAGACAGAGAGAGAGAGGTGAGACCTCCTGAGCAAGCAATCATTATCTCAATCAGGGAGCTCATACTCTAAGAGGTAATGATTGCCTGCTCAATCAGGAGTCTAACCTGTCTCGACTGAGGACTATCAGGGCACTCCGGATCTGACTGTCTCCCTGAAACAGGAGTGGAATCAGAAAGCTTTAGGCCAGTTAGCCTAACAAGCATTGAACAGGCACCTGTCTGTCACGCTGTGAGTGTCAGAGTTCTGGTTTGCTCCAATCCTCACGTGGCAGAGGAATAGCCATGTCTTCATTCGCAGTGTCCGTCTCAGGCTATGAAATACTAACTATGTGTGATAGAGCGGGAGAGGTAGGATACTCCTTGGTTCTCAGCTGCTGGGCATAGTTGGGCCCCATGATTTCAGGGCCTGAGTCTGGTCCAGATGTTTTTTTGGATGTCATGTACATTTTGTAGGATATCAACCCCGTCCTAGAGACAACTGTTGCTGGTAGCCAAGAAGGACCCTTGGCGACATTCTTTACCAATACTCTTACACCAGCCTCCAATTGGCCCTCGCAGCTGCTGTTGTCGTGGCCTCTACATTGGGCTTCTTGCTGCCTTTCCACCTTTCTCCTCCTCCGCCCTCCTCCAACCCCCTCCCTGCCCCAGGGACGGGAAGGTCAATCTCAATCGAGTGCAGTGTTGGCTGCCCATGAGGGGTGCTATTCCCCTAGTGGCACGGGAAGGGTGTCCTGAGAGAGCTCGGTGTCCACTGAGGCTGCCGGCTCTTTCTTTAAACCAGCTTTCAAAGTCTGGGCCTCTCTCTCTTTGCCGTTCAGTGATGGGTGGTATGGCGCCGTCCTAATACATTGAATCCCATTCGACTTCACGAAGCTGAACTCCTGGTTGGCAAAAGATGTCCCATTGCCAGAGACCAGTACCTCCGGGATCCCATCCTTGTCGCCAGTGGAGTAACTGCTCTGAGGCCACTGTCCCTGCACCAGATTCCTTTTATTTACAAACTCTATTCCAGTCTTAAGACTGCTTCAGGGACACAGTCACATCAGGAGTACCAGTGGACCTGACATATATTTATGTGCCAGTGAGACCCTTTGGGTGGTCAGTCAATCAGGCAGCTTAAACTCCAAAAGGCCGATCTCATGGGTCTTGTTGCGTTTAGTCTTCCAGCTGTGAGCACAGCTACAAAATATTTGTCCAAAGACTCCGCCATGCCTTTGTTGGGCATTATTAATTCTACCCCACCCCCCCCACACAGGCGCCCCCACTCTGAGGGACAGTACACTGGAGAATCTGATGCATACTGATGGCCAAGGAGATAGGATTTGAGAATTCTCCCTTCAGAGTGTCACTGAGTGCAAAACTATGAACAAACCGTTATTCCTGTCCAAAAGGGCATGGCGATATTCGATCCAAAGGAATTCCTTGCAGCAAAATAGAAGGGAATGCCAAATGTCACCTGGATAATTCCCAGCATTATCTGTGTGACCTGCGATGGAAGGAAGTATAAACAGTTACCACTCAAACTAGCCACAGTGAAAAACATCGCTTTCACTTCTACACTGACAACTGAGTTGATTTGAACAAATATACCATCAAGCATTACAGTGAAATAAGGAACTCATGGCCATGAAGCTTTCAGAATTATATCAATAGATGCTCAATATTTTGGAAGATAGAGACATATTTTCCTGTGGAAAGACATTATTTTCCTAGTGAAGGGTACATTTTGCGAGACAGAGATTACTCTAATTCACTTGTGGGATGTGGGTGTCACTGACCCATCGAGTCTGCGCCAATCCTCTGATGGAGCATCTTGCCCAGCTCCCATACCCATAACACCACATATTTATCCCCCTAATCTACACATCTTTGGAACTAAGGGACAATTTAGCATGGCCAATCCCCCTAACCTACACATCTTTGGACACTAAGGGACAATTTAGCATGGCCAATCCCCCTAACCTACACATCTTTGGACACTAAGGGACAATTTAGCATGGCCAATCCCCCTAACCTACACATCTTTGGACACTAAGGGACAATTTAGCATGGCCAATCCCCCTAACCTACACATCTTTGGACACTAAGGGACAATTTAGCATGGCCAATCCCCCTAACCTACACATCTTTGGGACACTAAGGGACAATTTAGCATGGCCAATCCACCCTAACCTACACATCTTTGGACACTAAGAGGCAATTTAGCATGGCCAATCCATCTAACCTACACATCTTTGGACACTAAGGGACAATTTAGCATGGCCAATCCCCCTAACCTACACATCTTTGGACACTAAGGGACAATTTAGCATGGCCAATCCACCTAACCTGCACATCTTTGGACATTAATGGAAAGTTTGGCATGGTCAATCCACCTAAGCTGCACATCTTTGCAGTGTGGGAGGAAACGCATGCAGACACAGAACTCCACCCAAGGATCAAACCCAGGTCCCTTGCACCATGAGGAATATGCTAACCACTGTGCCACCATGCTGCTGAATGGATGAAAGGTAAGACAAGGTCATGAAAGAGATGGGCTCTGATTTACAGAGGGTAGGAAGTGGGAGGTGGGAAGACTACATCAGAATTGGAGTGGAGTTTGGTGATGTTCTGGAGCTGGACATCAATGGTCTTAATGAAGATATGAGTATGCAGTCGGAATAGCTTCTTAGACTCAGGTTTGACACCAAGGTTGTAAACAGCCTGGCTCAACCACAAGTAATTGTCAGCATAAGACTGTAGTGAAGAGGGAGGGCATTTGTGATGGGACTCTGCTCTTCCCAATGCATAACTGGATGAAATTTCTCCTCGTCACATGCTGGATATTAGACACGCATGTTTGACAATCTAGAGACTGTGGCTGCTGTCAGGAGTGGGGACGCCGAGAGGGAACTGGATGCAATCAGAGCTGACATTGTGTTTGGGAGAATGTCACTGAGGAGTAACAGGTCAGTAGGAAGTAGTCTCCGCTCCGCCACAGCCCAGTCCATCACACAAACCAGCCTCCCATCCATGCTAAATTGCCCCTTAGTGTCAGAGGGATTAGCAGGGTAAATACATGGAGTTATGGGGATAGGGCCTGGGTGGGATTGTGGTCAGTGCAGACTCGATGGGCCAAATGGCCTCCTTCTGCACTGTAAAGATTCTATAGTCCATTAACTCTGTTTACACTTCCCGCTTCAGGGGTATCAGAGGTGATGGTGTGGGACTAAGTGGAGAAAGTGTCTATTTGATTTGATTTATTATTGTCACATGCTTTGGGATACAGTGAAAAGTATTGTTTCTTGTGCACTATACAGACAAAGCATACTGTTCATAGAGTACAGAGGGGAGAAGGAAAGGAGAGAGTGCAGAATGTAGTGTTACAGTCACAGCGAGGGTGTAGAGAAAGATCAACTTAATGCGAGGTAGGTCCATTAAAAGTCTGACAGCAGCAGGGAAGAAGCCGTTTTTGAGTCGGTTGGTACGGGACCTCAGACTTTTGCATCTTTTTCCCGATGGAAGAAGGTGGAAGAGAGAATGTCTGGGGTGCGTGGGGGGTCCTTAATTATGCTGCTGCTTTTCCCGAGGCGGCGGGAAGTGTAGACAGAGTCAATGGATCATAGAATCCTGACAGTGCAAAAGGAGGACATTCAGCCCATCGAGTCTGCACCAACCACAATCCCAGCCAGGTCCTATCCCCATGACCCCATGAATTTACCCTCTCTGGTCTCCTGGGCACTAAGGGGGCAATTTAGCATGGATGAAAGGCTGGTTTACGTGATGGACTGAGCTATGGCAGAGGGTACGTAACTCGAGATGTAACGTATGGCTGCCCCCAGATGTCAGGCGGGGAGAAGATAATCTCTAAACAAGCAATGTGTTTTTAACCCAGCGTGCAGAGAGTTATCAGTGAAGGACGGTGAGTGATGGGAGAGCAGGATTGAGGCCATGTGATTCTGATCCATTTGTGGTTTGTGTCTTGTGAGGAAGTTGGGATGAGGAGATCTTTGAAGGGTTTAAACTGCAGGGGGTGGGAGGTGAAACATACCGAGACGTAGCGGGTGTATCTGAAGAAACTGAAGAGAAAACAAAAGGCTCTTACTCCGAAGGAACTCAGTTCCTGACTCAGACCCTTGGACGACATACTGGGCTCTCTCACTCTCCAACTTCACACCGACTGCAACAGGCAAAAGGAAACAAATGGTCAAAATAGCAAGTGTGTCAACGTGACGGCGATACAGGAAACACACAGAAAACAGCAGACCCATTTCAATTCCTACCTTCACTCCTACTCAGTAACCAGCCTGGGGATTAACCCTAACAGATGTACAACTGGTGAGACCTCAGCAGTGCACCTTATAGCAGACCAACAGGCCAGCTCTCTGCCAGTGCTAATGCTAGAATGGCCTCCTCACACCCTCCCACCGTTCCACGTCCCCCTCCACCCCCCGCACCCTGCTCCACGTCCCCCTCCACCCCCCGCACCCAGCTCCACGTCCCCCTCCACCCCCCGCACCCTGATCCACGTCCCCCTCCACCCCCCGCACCCTGCTCCACGTCCCCCTCCACCCCCGCACCCAGCTCCACGTCCCCCTCCACCCCCCGCACCCTGATCCACGTCCCCCTCCACCCCCGCACCCTGCTCCACGTCCCCCTCCACCCCCGCACCCTGATCCACGTCCCCCTCCACCCCCGCACCCTGCTCCACGTCCCCCTCCACCCCCCGCACCCAGCTCCACGTCCCCCTCCACCCCCCGCACCCAGCTCCACGTCCCCCTCCACCCCCGCACCCTGCTCCACGTCCCCCTCCACCCCCGCACCCTGCTCCACGTCCCCCTCCACCCCCGCACCCTGCTCCACGTCCCCCTCCACCCCCCGCACCCTGCTCCACGTCCCCCTCCACCCCCCGCACCCAGCTCCACGTCCCCCTCCACCCCCACCCCCACACTCCGCTCCACATCCCCCTCCACCCCCACACTCCGCTCCACCCCCACACCCTGATCCACATCCCCCTTCACCCTGCCCTCCACTTCCCCTCCACATCCTCCTCCGGAACTGTGCACAGTGACTCCCAGTGTGATAGAGAGACTGGAACTGTGCACAGTGACTCCCAGTGTGATACGGAGACCGGAACTGTGCACAGTGACTCCCAGTGTGATACGGAGACCGGAACTGTGCACAGTGACTCCCAGTGTGATACGGAGACTGGAACTGTGCACAGTGACTCCCAGTGCGATACGGAGACTGGAACTGTGCACAGTGATACCCAGTGTGATACAGAGACCGGAACTGTGCACAGTGACTCCCAGTGTGATACGGAGACCGGAACTGTGCACAGTGACTCCCAGTGTGATACAGAGACCGGAACTGTGCACTGTGACTCCCAGTGTGATACGGAGACCGGAACTGTGCACAGTGACTCCCAGTGTGATACAGAGACCGGAACTGTGCACGGTGACTCCCAGTGTGATACGGAGACTGGAACTGTGCACAGTGATTCCCAGTGTGATACGGAGACCGGAACTGTGCACAGTAACTCCCAGTGCGATACGGAGACCGGAACTGTGCACAGTGACTCCCAGTGCGATACGGAGACCGGAACTGTGCACAGTGACTCCCAGTGCGATACGGAGACCGGAACTGTGCACAGTGACTCCCAGTGTGATACGGAGACCGGAACTGTGTACAGTGACTCCCAGTGCGATACGGAGACCGGAACTGTGCACAGTGACTCCCAGTGCGATACGGAGACCGGAACTGTGCACAGTGACTCCCAGTGTGATACGGAGACCGGAACTGTGCACAGTGACTCCCAGTGTGATACGGGGACTGGAACTGTGCACGGTGACTCCCAGTGTGATACGGGGACTGGAACTGTGCACGGTGACTCCCAGTGTGATACGGAGACCGGAACTGTGCACGGTGACTCCCAGTGCGATACGGAGACCGGAACTGTGCACGGTGACTCCCAGTGTGATACGGAGACCGGAACTGTGCACAGTGACTCCCAGTGCGATACGGAGACCGGAACTGTGCACAGTGACTCCCAGTGCGATACGGAGACCGGAACTGTGCACAGTGACTCCCAGTGTGATACGGAGACCGGAACTGTGTACAGTGACTCCCAGTGCGATACGGAGACCGGAACTGTGCACAGTGACTCCCAGTGCGATACGGAGACCGGAACTGTGCACAGTGACTCCCAGTGTGATACGGAGACCGGAACTGTGCACAGTGACTCCCAGTGTGATACGGGGACTGGAACTGTGCACGGTGACTCCCAGTGTGATACGGGGACTGGAACTGTGCACGGTGACTCCCAGTGTGATACGGAGACCGGAACTGTGCACGGTGACTCCCAGTGCGATACGGAGACCGGAACTGTGCACGGTGACTCCCAGTGTGATACGGAGACCGGAACTGTGCACAGTGACTCCCAGTGTGATACGGAGACCGGAACTGTGCACAGTGACTCCCAGTGTGATACGGGGACTGGAACTGTGCACGGTGACTCCCAGTGTGATACGGGGACTGGAACTGTGCACGGTGACTCCCAGTGTGATACGGAGACCGGAACTGTGCACGGTGACTCCCAGTGCGATACGGAGACCGGAACTGTGCACGGTGACTCCCAGTGTGATACGGAGACCGGAACTGTGCACAGTGACTCCCAGTGTGATACGGAGACAGGAACTGTGCACAGTGATTCCCAGTGTGATACGGAGACCGGAACCATGCACAGTGACTCCCAGTGTGATACGGAGACTGGAACTGTGCACAGTGACTCCCAGTGTGATACAGAGACCGGAACTGTGCACAGTGACTCCCAGTGCGATACAGAGACCGGAACTGTGCACAGTGACTCCCAGTGTGATACGGAGACCGGAACTGTGCACAGTGACTCCCAGTGTGATACTGAGACCGGAACTGTGCACAGTGACTCCCAGTGCGATACGGAGACCGGAACTGTGCACAGTGACTCCCAGTGCGATACGGAGACCGGAACTGTGCACAGTGACTCCCAGTGTGATACAGAGACCGGAACTGTGCACAGTGACTCCCAGTGTGATACGGAGACCGGAACTGTGCACAGTGACTCCCAGTGTGATACAGAGACCGGAACTGTGCACAGTGACTCCCAGTGTGATACGGAGACCGGAACTGTGCACAGTGACTCCCAGTGTGATACAGAGACCGGAACTGTGCACGGTGACTCCCAGTGTGATACAGAGACCGGAACTGTGCACAGTGACTCCCAGTGCGATACGGAGACCGGAACTGTGCACGGTGACTCCCAGTGTGATACGGAGACCGGAACTGTGCACAGTGACTCCCAGTGTGATACGGAGACAGGAACTGTGCACAGTGATTCCCAGTGTGATACGGAGACCGGAACCATGCACAGTGACTCCCAGTGTGATACGGAGACTGGAACTGTGCACGGTGACTCCCAGTGTGATACAGAGACCGGAACTGTGCACAGTGACTCCCAGTGTGATACGGAGACCGGAACTGTGCACAGTGACTCCCAGTGTGATACGGAGACCGGAACTGTGCACAGTGACTCCCAGTGTGATACGGAGACCGGAACTGTGCACAGTGACTCCCAGTGTGATACTGAGACCGGAACTGTGCACAGTGACTCCCAGTGCGATACGGAGACCGGAACTGTGCACAGTGACTCCCAGTGTGATACGGAGACCGGAACTGTGCACAGTGACTCCCAGTGTGATACGGAGACCGGAACTGTGCACAGTGACTCCCAGTGTGATACAGAGACCGGAACTGTGCACAGTGACTCCCAGTGTGATACAGAGACCGGAACTGTGCACAGTGACTCCCAGTGTGATACAGAGACCGGAACTGTGCACAGTGACTCCCAGTGTGATACGGAGACCGGAACTGTGCACAGAGACTCCCAGTGTGATACGGAGACCGGAACTGTGCACAGTGACTCCCAGTGCGATCCGGAGACCGGAACTGTGCACGGTGACTCCCAGTGTGATACTGAGACCGGAACTGTGCACAGTGACTCCCAGTGTGATACGGAGACCGGAACTGTGCACGGTGACTCCCAGTGCGATACGGAGACCGGAACTGTGCACAGTGACTCCCAGTGTGATACTGAGACCGGAACTGTGCACAGTGACTCCCAGTGTGATACTGAGACCGGAACTGTGCACAGTGACTCCCAGTGCGATACAGAGACCGGAACTGTGCACAGTGACTCCCAGTGTGATACGGAGACCGGAACTGTGCACAGTGACTCCCAGTGTGATAGAGAGACCGGAACTGTGCACAGTGACTCCCAGTGTGATACGGAGACCGGAACTGTGCACAGTAACTCCCAGTGCGATACGGAGACCGGAACTGTGCACAGTGACTCCCAGTGTGATACTGAGACCGGAACTGTGCACAGTGACTCCCAGTGTCATACAAAGCCACAAAGCCGTGGTTGTGTGGGGTTACGGTGCAGCCAAAAGTAGATTTATAGATATTCACAGCATGGAAACAGGCTGTTTGATGCAACGTGTCCACACCTCTCAGTTTTTACCAATGAGCTCACATTTGGCCCATATCCCTCTATACCCATTGTATCCATGTTATTGTCTAAATGCTTTTAAAAGACAAAATTATATCCCTTTCTACTTCTGCCTCTGGCGACTCGTTTGTAATAAGTGACTTTTTAAACAAAGGTAACTTCACTGCAGTGTTAATGTAAACCTACTTGTGACTAATAAATAAACTTTAAGCTTTAAAAGTTGTCATCTTTGATAAACAGTAAGATAAAAGCAAAATACTGCGGATGCTGGAATCTGAAACCAAAACAGGAAATGCTGGAAAATCTCAGCAGGTCTGACAGCATCTGTGGAGAGAGAAAAAGGCTGACTGTTTGAGTTTGGATAACCCTTTGTCAGAGTCAAAATGTTGCTTTGATTCTCTCTTCTGTTTGAGTGGAGCTTGCATGTTCTCCCCATGTCTGCGTGGGTTTTCTCCGGATGCTCTGATTTCGTCCCACAGTCCAAAGATAGAACATAGAACATAGAACACTACAGCACAAACAGGCCCTTTGGCCCACTAGTTGCGCCGATCACTTGTATATCTACTAAGCCACAGACCTATCCATAACCCCCAATCCCATTCGATCCCATATACTCATCCAGAAGTCTTTTAAAAGACCCCAGCGAGTTCGCCTCCACCACCACCTACAGCAGCCGATTCCACTCACTCACCACCCTCTGAGTGAAAAACTTACCCCTAACATCTCCTCTGTACCTGCTCCCCAGCACCTTAAACCTGTGTCCTCTCGTAGCGACCATTCCAGCCCTGGGAAATAGCCTCTGAGAATCCACCCTATCTATTCCTCTCAACATCTTATAAACCTCTGTCAGGTCGCCTCTCAACATTTGTCTCTCCAGGGAAAAGAGTCCCAGCTCCCTCAACCTATCTGTGGGTTTGGTGGATCGACCATGATAAATCACCACGTCATATCAGGGGGACTAGCAGGGTAAATATGTTGGGTTACTGGAATAGGGCCTGGGTGGGATTGCTGTCGGTGCAGGCTCGATGGGCTGAATGACCTCCTTCTG
Source organism: Carcharhinus amblyrhynchos (assembly GCF_965287045.1). Taxonomy (NCBI): domain Eukaryota; kingdom Metazoa; phylum Chordata; class Chondrichthyes; order Carcharhiniformes; family Carcharhinidae; genus Carcharhinus; species Carcharhinus amblyrhynchos. Next base: position 75,679,686 of record NC_137336.1, on the reverse strand, counting down.
CACTGTAGGGATTCTATGATTCACAGATGTTGTCAGACCTGTTGTATTTTTCCAGCATTTTCCATTCTTGATAAACAGTTTCCCTTCCAAAGTAAACAGAGAGTGGAAACTGAAGGTCCAGTTTTGTCTGCAGCCGGTGTTCTCCATTGCTATTGAGATACAATTGTTTTGATTTGATTTATTATTGTCACATGTATTAGCATATCATGAAAAGTCTTGTTTCTTGCCTGCTATACAAAGAATACCATTCATAGAGAACTAGAGAGTGCAGAATGTAGTGTTACAGTCATAGCTAAGGTGTAGTAAAAGATCAGCTTAATGCGAGGTAGGTCCATTCAAAAGCAGGGAAGAAGCTGTTCTTGAGTCGGTCGGTATGTGACCTCAGACTTTTGCATCTTTTACCCGATGGAAGAAGGTGGAAGAGAGAATGTCCGGGGTGCGGGGGGTCCTTGATTATACCGGCTGCTTTTCCCCGAGGCAGCGGGAAGTGTAGACAGAGTCAATGGATGGGAGGCTGGTTTGTGTGATGGGATTGGGCTACATTCACAACCCTTTGTAGTTCCTTGTGGTCTTGGGCAGAGCAGGAGCCCATACCAAGCTGTGATACAACCAGAAAGAATGCTTTCTATGGGGCATCTGTAAAAGTTGCTGAAAGTTGTAGCGGACATGCCAAATTTCCTTAGTCTTCTGAGAGAGGTTTTGGTGGGATTTCTTAACTATAGTGTCAGCATGGAGGAACCAGGACAGGCTGTTGTGATCCATACACCTAAAAACTTGTAGCTCGTGATCATTTCTCTTTTCTTGCTGTTGATGTAGACAGGGGCATGTTCTCCACTATGTTTCCTGAAGTCGATGACAATCTCCTTCATTAGCGGTGATGTCGCCTATGCCCCTCTCCTTGTTGATACCATCCGCTGCCCCACCCCCACCTGTCTTTATGCCTTACCCCCAAAATGTGGGCAAGAAAAAAATCAGACAAGCAAAAACATGTGCTGCCCGCGGTCTCCAGGTGGGGTACCTGGGGCCAAGTCAGAGCGGGGCCCCCGTAGCTCCGTTCCACCCAGTGCAATTCAGCACCCCGGAGTAGTTCCTCTTCTGCCTGCAGGAGGACTGCGGCGGCACCCCGATGTTTGGGTCCTTGGGTGACGGTGGCAAGGAGGGCCTCTTTGTCCCGACTTTTGATGTGGGGCATCCCCGACTATGAGCCAGAAGATTCTCCAGAATTGTGGGGTGCCCAGGTGTCTGGGGCGGAGTGGGAGACTGAGCTACCGTCGCCCTCGGACCCACAGCCCAGGGGAAAAAGAGCCCAGGCGGGGGACCCCTCCTCTGCCGATCCTGGGGGTGGGATCGCGGGGGGAGTTGGGGCTAGTTGGCGGCTCCATGCCGCCCGCTGTATGCCCTGTAGCGGGGGATTCAGAGTCAGAGGGCGACTGCCCTGAGGAGGTAAGCTGGGTATGGGAATGTTTTTTGGAATCTGCCCGCAGCAAAGCGGGGGACTCTCTCATGTCCCCCACCGAATCACCCCTCATCCCCTCTGGGGAACTCAGGGCCTTTCTGCAAGACCACTCTGGTCGCTGTCTCAGCGTCCGGCTAGCTCTTGACTGTTGGCCGGACCTGGTGCTTCTCGTCCAGTCCGGGCCTGCTCACAGGCCGCGTAGGGCCTGGCAGAAAAAGAGCAGCGTGGGGTACTGGAGTTCCTCGATGCCCAGATACACCTTGGCGGGCCTTGTTGCTGCCGGGCAGTGGAGGTCCCCAGTTGGGGTCCCTCTACAAAGGGATCTCCCACAATTATCTTGGGGACCTGGGGTAGAGGGTGCTGCACGCAGCAGTTCTGTACAACCATAGGTTTTGTGGTCTCAAGGGCTCCCAAGATTCCCCTTCTGTGGCCTTGTGGAGTCCGTGGACCATGTATACGTTCTGTGCTTTAGACTACACTTCCTTTTTGTTTTCCTGACAAACCTTTTTTTGATGTTTTGATTGCACTTCAGCCCCACGCTCCTGATCTACGGACACCCAGTGCAGAGAGGGGAGGGTCAGAATGGCGACCTCCTCGTGAACCTGCTCCTGGACCTGGCGAAACACGCCATTAACAGGTCCAGGCAGCGGGCGATCGAGGGGGTTGTCCAATCTGACTGTCTGCCCTTCTACCGCGTCTATGTTTGTGGCCAGGAGTCCCTGGAGAGGGAACATGCGGAGTCCACAGGCACAGTTGATGCTTTCCGTGCCCATTGGGCACCACAGGGGCTGGGGTGTATTATAGATTCCGACAATCACATTTTGATTTGATGTTTTAAGTTTCCTTTGTACTTCTGTTTTGTTCGGGCTGTTCCCCCTCCATTTGGGGAGCTGCCCCTTTTACTTTATCCCTGAGTTAATTTGAGTTGGTTTATTTGGTTTGCCCTAAAAGAGGCCGAACCAACACATCTTTGGAAATAAGAACATAAGAACATAAGAAATAGGAGCAGGAGTAGGCCATCTAGCCCTTCGAGCCTGCCCCGCCATTCAATAAGATCATGGCTGATCTGTCGTGGCTCAGTTCCACTTTCCCGCCCTCTCCCCATAACCCTTAATCCCCTCTCTTATCAAAAACCCATCAACCCACGTCTTCAAAATATTTAGCGAGGCAGCCTCCACCACTTCAACGGGCAGAGAATTCCAGAGATTCACCACCCTTTGAGTGAAGAAGTTCCTCCTCAACTCCGTTCTAAACCGCCCCCCCTTTATCTTGAGGCTGTGCCCCCTAGTCCTACTGTCCTTTCTGAGCAGGAAGAGTCTCTCCACCTCTATCCTATCCATCCCATTCATCATCTTATACGTCTCAATGAGATCTCCCCTCATTCTTCTAAACTCTAACGAGTACAAGCCTAGTTTATTCAGCCTCTCCTCATAGCTCAACCCCCTCAACTCCGGTATCAGCCTAGTAAACCTCCTCTGCACTCCCTCCAAGGCCAAAATATCCTTGTGTAAGTGCGGCGACCAAAACTGCACACAGTACTCCAGCTATGGTTGCAAAGTTCTCATTACTGTACTTAAGGACCTCAGAGTCCATCTCTATCACTGAAGAATTTGTGAATAACACTGCACTCACGTGTTACGATGAATCTGAAATGTTTTGCAATGTCTTTAAATTTCAATGTGAGTAAAATGTAAACATTTTCCTTTGTAATAAATAAATCAGTCACTCTGGCTGCAGTTCCACCAGTTGGCAGCACGGCGGCGCTCCTCCGCCTCTTCCTCGCCGGAAGTGCCAACCTCGCGGCATGGGCTGCAGTGCGCAGGCGCTACCCTGATCACGCCCTCTACATGGGATGTATTGCGCACGCGCACTCCGCGCCCTTCCAGTTAGGCTTACTGCGTAAGCGCAAAGCCGGCTGCCCCCCCCCCCGCCTCCTTCCCAGCTGGGCCCGGCGCGCGGGCTTGAGAGCCTCCGGCTCTCTCCAGTTTGAGCGACGCTGCCCCTCACCCCCTTCCTGTGGCCCAATCTTTCCCCTCCTACACTCTGATCCTCTCGATGTCACTCAGCCCATTCCGCCCTAACTCCACCCCGGTCGGACTCACCCACAGTGCCCCTCTGCCACTCCAGCTCTTTGTGTGAAGGGGTAGTGGGGGGGGAATGGCGAGGCTGGGCGGGGCTTCGGGCTGGAAAGGGGGCGGTGTTTAACCTGGGGGGCGGGGCGGAGCGGAGGCTGGTGTTTTGAACAGGGCGCCTTGCGCCTTTCCCAACCGCCGCGCTTTCTGGCGCGTGGGGCCGGCCAGGACGCATGCGCTGAGCGGCAACTGATAGGGGGAACAGGATTCTCCGAGCGGTGCGCATGTGTAACCTGGAGTGGGCGTTTACTGTAACAGTGCGCATGCTCCGATTGGAGAGCAGGTGGCTACCGGAGTGGCGGTCAGTAGTTCCCTGATCAGTGCGCACGGGGAGGGGTGGGGTGGTTCATGGAGCTGTGCGCATGCGGAGAGAGGGAGGTTCCTGGAGCAGTGCGCATGCGGAGAGGGGGAGGGTCCCGGAGCAGTGCGCATGCGGAGAGCGGGAGGTTCCCGGAGCAGTGCGCATGCGGAGAGGGGGAGGTTCCCGGAGCAGTGCGCATGCGGAGAGGGGGAGGTTCCCGGAGCAGTGCGCATGCGGAGAGGGGGCGGGAGGTTGTAGGAGTCGTGGCCATGTGAGGTAAGGTCCGCTTAGGAGAGGTATGTTTTGTTTGTATAGTGTGCAAGTTTTAATGGAAAAGATAACAGCAGGAGGAGATCCTTTGGCCCTTTGCACCTGCTCTGCCATTCATCACACTCATGGCTGATAGCCCAACTACGTAATGGCGGAAATCAGTGCTACTGGAATCATGAATTTCACTGTCCACCGCCAGACCAGTCAAAGACTGATTGGTATATGTTTTTACAAAATATGTGTATGTGTGTTTTATTCCTCATGTTTTGTAACAAACACTGTCCTGGTCCTTCCATGCTGACGCTATAGATAACAAAGCCCCCCATTACCTCTACTTCCTCAGCTAAGGAATTTGGTGCACTGCCAATTTTTACAGACACATTATAAAAAGCATTCCTTCTGGTTGCATCACAGCTTGGTATGGGCTCCTGCTCTGCCCAACACCACAAGCAACTACAAAGGGTTGTGAACGTAACCCAATTCATCAGGCAAACCATCCTCCCATCCATTCACTCCGTTAACACTTCCCGCTGCCTCCAGAAAAGCAGCCAGCAAAATCAAGGACCCCGTGCACCCTGGATATTCTCTCTTCCACCTTCTTCCATCGGGTAAAAGATACAAAAACCTAACGTCACACACCGACCAACTCAAGAACAGCTTCTTCCCTGCTGCTGTCAGAATTTTGAATGGACCTACCTTATATTAAGCTGATCTTTCTCTGCATCCTAGCTATGTCTGTAACACTATATTCTCCTCCCCTCTGTACTCTGTGAATGGTATGTTTTGTCTGTATAGTGCGCAAGAAACAATACTTTTCACTGTATTCCAATACAAGTGACAATAATAAATCAAATCATATAATAGCCCGGGGGGGAGGGGGGGGGAGGGGGGGGGAGGGGGGGAGGGGGGGGGAGGGGGGGGGAGGGGGGGTGCGAGGGGGAGGGAGGGAGGCGGGGGGGAGGGGGGGGTGCGAGGGGGAGGGAGGGAGGCGGGGGGGAGGGGGGGGTGCGAGGGGGAGGGAGGGAGGCGGGGGGGGGGTGGTGCGAGAGGGAGGGAGGGAGGGAGGCGGGGGGGGTGGTGCGAGAGGGAGGGAGGGAGGGAGGCGGGGGGGGTGGTGCGAGAGGGAGGGAGGGAGGGAGGCGGGGGGGGTGGTGCGAGAGGGAGGGAGGGAGGGAGGCGGGGGGGGTGGTGCGAGAGGGAGGGAGGGAGGGAGGCGGGGGGGGTGGTGCGAGAGGGAGGGAGGGAGGGAGGCGGGGGGGGTGGTGCGAGAGGGAGGGAGGGAGGCGGGGTGGTGCGAGAGGGAGGGAGGGAGGTGGGGGGGGTGGTGCGAGAGGGAGGGAGGGAGGCGGGGGGGTGGTGAGAGAGGGAGGGAGGGAGGCGGGGGGGTGGTGAGAGAGGGAGGGAGGGAGGCGGGGGGGTGGTGAGAGAGGGAGGGAGGGAGGCGGGGGGGTGGTGAGGGAGGGAGGCGGGGGGGTGGTGAGGGAGGGAGGCGGGGGGGTGGTGCGAGAGGGAGGCGGGGGGGTGGTGCGAGAGGGAGGGAGGGAGGGAGGCGGGGGGGTGGTGCGAGAGGGAGGGAGGGAGGCGGGGGGGTGGTGCGAGAGGGAGGGAGGGAGGTGGAGGGGTGGTGCGAGAGGGAGGGGGGGTGGTGCGAGAGGGAGGGAGGGAGGCGGGGGGGTGGTGCAAGAGGGAGGGAGGGAGGTAGGCGGGGGGGTGGTGCGAGAGGGAGGGAGGTGGGGAGGGTAGGGGGGCGTGGGGGGGCGGGGTTGGGGGGAGGGGCGGGGTTGGGGGGAGGGGTGGGGGGGCGGGGTGGGGGGGTGCAGTGCTGCAGAGAGCAACTTCAATGAGAATATATCAAGGCCATCTGTATTTCAGGCTAACCAACCAGGCTCTGCTGGGACAAAGAGCCGCTGAATCTTTCAAATTCTTAATAGTTGGAAGATTAACAATGGCAGGAACCCAGACAAAAGCATATCCATCTTTTGGCAAGGCCAACTTGGAGAAATGGGAGTCGTATGTCGTGACTCCCTTGCTACTAGAACCAGTAATATTGCATTGTAGGCCTGCAAAGTTCCGTCTGCCTTCTTTCCATCCACCAAGCAGCATTGGAAAGAGGCTGAATCCACAGTTTTACTGCCTGACTCCCTTCACCCTCACCCAAAATCTACGTTCTTTATACTGGAAATTTTGGACCATCGCCTACAGACAGATTTATTTCTATGTCACTATCAAATTTTGGAAGCCAATTATACTGGAAATGTGATTCTCCACCATCAGACTGCCTGACCACCAACGCCTGTGAAGGAAAACAATCTGAACTTTAATTCTGGAAACAGGTGAAACGGTAATTATTTTGTCCATGATCTTTATGTTGTTTAATCTTTCTCTCTCTATTCCCCTTTTTATTGTATGAGTACCAGGATGCTGCCTGGTTTGGAGGATAGGTCTTATGAGGAAAGGTTGAGGGAGCTGGGGCTTTTCTCTTTAGAACGGTGGAGGATGAGAGGCAACTTAAAAGAAGTTAATAAGATGATGAGGAGGATCGAGTGGACGTTCAGAGACTATTTCCTTGGGTGGATGTGGCTGTTACTAGGGGGCATAACTATAAGGTTTATGGTGGGAGATATGGGAAGGATGGCCAAGGTAGGTTCTTTACTCAGAGAGTGGTTGGGGTGCGGAATGCACTCCCTGCTATGCTAGTGGAGCCGGACACTTTATGAACTTTCAAGAGGTTATTGGGTAAGCACATGGAGCACACCAGAATGATAGGGAATGGGACAGCTTGATCTTGGGTTTAGACGTAGCTCGGCACATCGAGGGCCAGAGGGCCTTACTGTGCTGTACTGTTCATGTTAAAACATACACAAAGATAGGTGGATAAAAGCAAATTATTGCAGATGCTGGAATCTGAAGAAGAAATGCTTTGAAAATGGCCTGACAAAGGGTCATCCAGAGTCAACGTCAGCTCTTTTCTCCTTACAGATGCTGCCAGACCTACTGAGATTTTCCAGCATTTTCTCTCTTGGGTACAAAGATAGGTGGATTGTGGATAGGGCACTGTATCCTTGTCAAAGGATACAGTGGGATATTGATCAGTTGCAGATATGGGCAGAGAAACGGCAGAGTTTAATCTGAGCAAGTGTGAGGTGCTGCACTTTGGAAGATCAAATGTTAACAGTAAGTATACAGTTACTGGCAGGACCTTGAACAGCATTGACATGCAGAGAGACCCTGAGGTTTAAATCCTTAATTCCCTGAAAATGGACACAAATAGACATGGTAAAGAAGGCATGTGGCACGCTAGCCTTTATTGGTCGGAGTATTGAGTGCAAGAGTCAGTATGTCATGTTGCAGCTTTATAAAATTTTCCTGGTCTCCACATTACAGGAAGGATGTGAAGGCTTTGGAGAGGGTGCAGAAGAGGTTTCCCAGGATGCTGCCTGGATTAGAAGGTATGAACTATAAGGAGATGTTGTGAGATGTTAACCCCTTAACATCTCATTTGGTTGCTTTAAGATAAAGTTGGACAAACTGGAGTTGTTTTCTCTGGAGCAGCAGAGGCTGAGGGGAGACCTGATAGGAGTCTATACAATGATGAGAGGTTAGATAGGGTTGACAGAATCATTTTCCCAGAGTTGAAATGTCTAATACTAGGGCTGTTTAAGTTAAACCCCCTGACTTAACAGTCAGTTCACAGCACCATGAACCTTGTAAAGTCAAGCCCAGATTTCTGCAGCAGACTCTGTTCATGCTGAATTCTGTTAATCAGAACCTTGCAGCCTTTATCACTCAACACTTGAGTAGGAGACTGAATATTTGGTTGACTTGATCAAGATGATTCACCAACTCTCCCAAAGGTGGCACAGTGGTTAGCACTGCTGCCTCACAGCACCAGGGACAGGGGTTCAATTCCTGGCTTGGGTGACTGTGTGGAGTCTACATATTCTCCCCATTGTCTGTGTGGGTTTCCTCTGGGTGCTCTGGTTTCCTCCCACACTCCAAAAGGTTAGGTGGATTGGCCATGCTAAATGTCCCGTAGTATCCAAAGATGTTAGATTAGGTGGATTGGCCGTGATAAGTTGCCACTTAGCATCCAAAGATGGGTGAGTTAGATGGATTGGCCATGCTAAATTGTCTCTTAGTGTCCAAAGATGTGTAGGTTAGTAGGATTGGCCACGCTAAATTGCTGCTTCATGTCCAAAGATGTGCAGGTTAGGTGGTTTAGCCATGGTAAATGTGCATGATTGTGGGGACAGGGTGGAGAGTATGGCCTGGATGGAATGCTTTTTTGCAGACCGGATGGGCCAAATGGCCTCTTTCTGCACTGTCAGTTGTTAGTGACAACTCCTGTAGCTCTTTCAGGTTAGTGAGCAGAATAATGTTATCAACGTATTGAAGTTCCCAGCAGGATGTTGCCTGGTCTCGAGGGTGTTGACTACGAGGAGAGGTTGAATAAACTGGGATTGTTTTCACTGGAAAGACGCAGGCTGAGGGGAGACCTGGTCCACAAAATGATGAGAGGCAGAGACAGGGTGGATAGTCAGAGGCTTTTCCCCAGAGTGGAAGTGTCAATGACGAGGGGGCACAGGTTCAAGGTGAGAGGGGGAAGTTTAAGGGGGATGTGTAGGAAAAGTTTTTTCACGCAGAGTGATGGGTGCCTGGAATGTGCTGCCAGAGGAGGTGGTGGAAGCAGGCACATTAGCAACATCTAAAAGGCACCTGGATGGGTACATGAATAGGGAGGGAATAGAGGGATTCAGACTGAGTAAGGGCAGGATTTTATTTTAGTTTAGTTCGGGCATCATTTCAACATGGGCTTGGAGGGCCAAAAGGTCTGTTCCTGCACTGTTCTTTTCTTTGTTCTTTATATAATCCTGAGCAAGATTTTACTAGTATGAGAGATCAAAACAATTGTTGTATAGAGGTGAGAGAGAGTTGCAGTAGGTTACAGATGTAGGAAGTTTTACAGATGTGGAAGACATTATTGAGAAAGGGAGATATGAAGAACAGTGGTAGATAATTTTGTAGATACCTTAAATCAAAGACCTTTCACAGATATACAACTATGAATAACTTCTATGGATACAAAACTTACTGTATATGGACATTAGACACTGAACATCTTTTGTGCATAGCAAGTCGTGTACACTTTTTTTATACATACCATGTCATGTACACCTTTGATAGATAGGACTGCGTACACCTTTTATAGGTAACGGGCTGTGTATATCGCTTGTAGATACCAGCATGTATACACCTTTTATAGATAGCAAACTGTGTACATCCTTCATAGATACCAGACTGCATACATCTTTTATAGATAGCAAACTGTGTACATCCTTCATAGATACCAGACTGCATACCCCTTTTATAGATAGCAGATCATGTACATCCTTCATGTCCAAAGATGTGCAGGTTAGGTGGTTTAGCCATGGTAAATGTGCATGATTGTGGGGACAGGGTGGAGAGTATGGCCTGGATGGGATGCTTTTTTGCAGACCGGATGGGCCAAATGGCCTCTTTCTGCACTGTCGGTTGTTAGTGACAACTCCTGTAGCTCTTTCAGGTTAGTGAGCAGAATAATGTTATCAACGTATTGAAGTTCCCACCAGGATGTTGCCTAAGTATTTTTAAGACGCGGGTTGATGGGTTTTTGATAGGAGAGGGAATTAAGGGTTATGGGGAGAGGGCGGGAAAGTGGAACTGAGCAGCGACAGATCAGCCATGATCTTATTGAATGGCGGGGCAGGCTCGAAGGGCTGGATGGCCTACTCCTGCTCCTATTTCTTATGTTCTTATGTTCTCATACCAGACTGTATATGGTACACTTTTATAGAGTGTGTACATCTTTTATAGATACCATGTAGTAAGCACTTCCTATAGATAGCAGACTGTATATACCAGAATATGAGCACCGTTTGCAAATACTTTACCATGAACACTGTAAATGCCACAGTGTACACTTTTTATAGATACATTGTATGTTTCTAATATCTTGAATAAATAAACATGCGCCTTTGCGAATTGGTGGTGAAATTGAGCTGTTTGATTAACATAAACACAAGGCTTTTTGACACTGCCATTGAAATCACAGATAACATTTCTGATTGTGTTAATAAATCAGATGGGAAGTCACATCTCTAGATTTCAGACACAGCTTCTTGAGTGTTCTGTTGACATGAACTGTGTGTTAAATGTCCCTGTCTAGTTTTCTGTTTCACTGTACCTAGAAATTGTAAGGTGTGAGACCCACAAGGTTGAATTTCCATTGCCAGGTGAAGATTTATTGAAATTAGAACCATTACAACGGTAAAAAAAGTGACAAATGAGGAACAGGTTTGGAATGGGTCATTTGGGTGACACTCTCGGGCCTTCTGCCCATGCTTCAAACTAGGCAGTTAAATTAACTCTCAAAATGTACTCTGCTGGGTGACTTAGTGACAATTAAAGTCTGCAGTCATACTGATTAAGTGCATATTGTTTTCTGCAGACTGTGTTTGCTCATTTCTTCTTTTCTACCGACCAGCTGCCCTAGTAAATGAGAAACACTACTGTGTAAGAAACTCTGCAACACTGAGCCTTCAGTCAGAGCCTCCCCCCTCGACAAGCAAAGGAAGGAATGATTTCCTTTTCAAAATCTCTTCATACATAGTTTAATTGGCAAGAACCCAAAGATTTAAATGTTCATCCAGCCTTCTCCATCTTGAAATCATAACATGGTAGGAATTCCTCCAGTTGTTGTGGGGGGCACCACCTCCCCAAATGTTCAGGGAAAAAGCTTTCCATAAAAAAATGCTACAAGTACTGAACAGGGAAACATCCTGAACTATTCAGAAAGCAGAGGAGTCCTTGACCAGTTGGTTTAGGACCCAGAACAAATTACTAATTGTTTGTGTTCAGAAAACAAGCGCCCTGCCCCACTGTTCCAGAACAAATCTGGTATCATTTCCCAATGTTTGTTGAGCAAGAAGCAAACTTTGTTCCACAGATGTGCTCTGCACTCAGCTGGAATGGGATGGGTGCTTTGTAATGACGTCATGCTGTTAAAAGAAACAAAAACCATGAGACTTGAGTTGCTTAAAGGGCAGACTCTAATTCATTTGGTACCTGATCACATCACTCAGATAAAACCTCTGAACGGCTTCAAAAACAACACGAGAAAATTGATTAGACTTTGGGCAACCGTATAAAATGTGCAATATCGAATCAGTCACTCCTTGGCAATGGCCTGAGATATTTACTGGAATGGCACCTGGGATAGGGGGCCTCAAAGGCTGAAGAACTGGGTTTGAGAATCTTAAGGGGAGCACAATGGCTTTGAAGCAGTAACTGTTGGGGAGGTAATGGCCTTAGTACTATTATTGCTGGACTATTGACTAGTGTTCTGGGGACCCAGGTCTGAATGTTGCCACGCCAGCTGGTAGAATTTGAATTCAATTTAAGAAAAATCTGGAATTGAGAATCTACTGATGACCATGAAACCATTGTCAATTGTCGGAAAAACTCATCTGGTTCATTAACACCCTTTAGGGAAGGAAATCTGGCGTCCTTACCTGGTCTGGCCTACATGTGACTTCAGAGCCACAGCAATGTGGTTGACTCTCAACTGCCCTTGGGCAACTAGGGATGGGCAATAAATGCTGGCTCAGCTAGCGATGCCCATGTCCCACAAATGAATTTTTAAAAAAAGAGCAGATTTCTTTCCCTAAAGGGCAGTCATGAACCTGAGAGGGTTTCATGGGTACCAATCCTGACACCAACGTTTTTTTTGATGTATATTGAAGATGTTCATATATTTTACAAAGAACAACACAGCACAGGAAACAGGCCCTTCGGCCCTACAAGCCAGCGCTGCCATTTTAACATTCAGTGAACGCCTCATTCCAATCCTCCTTCTACCTATGACTTTTGCCTAAGCCTCTTGGACTCCACATAAAGGTGTGCAAATTTAGAGAAGTATATGTGTGCCAGATTGAGGGAGGTCTAATTTAGAGACAATTTGTTAACACCAATCAGCCTAAAAGCACATTTTTGGGGTGTGGGAGGAAACCGGAGCACCCGGAGAAAACCCACGCAAGCATGGGGAGAATGTGCAAACTCCCACAGACACCGACCCAAGTCAGAGATCCAACCCAAGTCTTTGTATCTGCACAGCAAACAGTGATAGTCACTGAGCTGTCGTGTTGCCCGTCAGTTGGTCCAGTTTAAGTGTACACTAACGACGTGAAGCACTAGGCAACTCTTGGAGCAACATCCAAGAGCAGCCCTTGCACGACCCACCGCGTGTATGCCCCTTGTTGGCCAACAAGGCGGACCGAATCACCTGTGGATGTTTAAAAAAAAGACATCAATAAACATACACAGCTTATACAGACATTCACGGAAGGTCCCCAGAAGCTCAAACATGAGACAGGTGAGCCATACAATACGTTGGATGGCCCATAGGAATCTATTGATTCCCAGGAATGTCCCGAGGCTCTTGATCCTCATTTAGAAGTCTTTTATATCCCTCCATCTCTAGTCTGCTCATGTGCCATCTAGGTAAGCCTTAAACAACTCCAGCATGCCTGCCTCCACCACCCTACTTGGCAGTGCATTCCAGGCTCCCACAATCCTCTGCGTGAAAAACCTCCCTCTAACATCTGAATTATACATCTCCCCTCTCACCCTAAGCCCGTGACCCCTCATGATTTTTATATCCAACCTGGGAAAAAGCTTCCCACTGTTCACTCTATCTATACCCTTCATAATCTTATACACCTCTATTAGATCTCCCCTCATTCTCCGTCTTTCCAGGGAGAACAGCCCTAATTTGCCCAATCTCTCCTCATAGCTGACCTTCCATACCAGGCAGCATCCTGGTAAACCTCCTCTGCACTCTCTCCAGGGTCTCCACGTCCTCCGTTAGTACGGCGACCAGAACTGGACGCAGTACTCCAAATGCGGTCTAACCAATGTTCTATACAACTGCAACATTAGACACCAGCTTTTATACTCTATAGGAAGGAATATAAAGGCAAGCATACCATAAGCCGCCTTCGCCACCTTCTCCACTTGTACTGCCACCTTCAAGGACTTGTGTACTTGCACACCTAGGTCCCTCTGTGTTTCGATACTCTTAATGGTCCTACAATTTATCGTATAACTCTCCCCTACATTATTTCTTCCAAAATGCATCACCTCGCATTTATCTGGATTAAATTCCATCTGCCATTTCTCTGCCCAATTTACCAGCCTATCTATATCCTGCTGTATTGTCTGACACTACTCGTCACTATCAACAAGTCCAGCCATCTTTGTGTCATCTGCAAACTTGCTGATCACACCAGTTACTCCCTCTTCCAAATCATTTATATATATTACAAATATCAAAGGTCCCAGTACTGAGCCCTGCGACACACCACTAGTCACAGACCTCCAGCTAGAAAAAGACCCACTACTACCCTCTGTCTCCTGTTACCAAGCCAGTTCCCAATCCATCTAGCCACCTGTCCTTGTATCCCACAAGCCTTAACCTTTTTCACCAACCTACCATGAGGGACTTTGTCAAACGCCTTACTAAAATCCATATAGACGACATCCACAGCTTGTCCTTCGTCAACCGTTTTTGTCACCTCCTCAAAAAATTATACCATATTCGTAAGGTACGACCTCCCCTTTACAAATCCATATTGCCTGTCACTAATCAGATTGCCATGTTCTAAATGCGTATACATCCTATCTATAAGAATCCTCTCCCAACAACTTCCCTACCACTGACGTCAAGCTCACCAGCCTATAATTACCCGGGTTATCCCTACCACCCTTTTTAAATAATGGTACCACGTTCGCTATCCTCCAGTCCTCTGGAACCTCACCTGTGTCCAAAGAAGAGACAAAGATTTGCGTCAGAGGCCCAGCAATTTCATCTCTCATCTCCCTAAGCAGCCTAGGATAAATGCCATCAGGCCCTGGAGATTTATCGGTTTTAATGTTACCTAAAAACTCTAACACTTCCTCCTTCGTAATGGATATTTTCTCCAACGGGTCAACAATTCCCTCCAAGGCACTTCCAGACAACAAGTCCCTCCTTTGTGAATACTGACGCAAAGTATTCAGTCAGGATCTCCCCCATTCCCTCGGGCTCTAAACATAGTTTCCCTCCTCTGTCCCTAAGAGGATCGATTTTTTTTTCTCCAACCACCCTTTTGTTCTTATTGTATGAGTAAAGTGCCTTTGGATTTTCCTTAATCTTGTCTGCCAAAACCATTTCATGCCTCCTTTTTGCCCTTCTAACTCCTTGTTTGAGTTCTCTCCGTTCCCAGTTGCTTGGACCTAACATATGCCTCTTTTCTTCCTGATCAAGTCCTCAATATCCCTAGTTATCCACAACTCTCTAATCCTACCTTTCCCATCCTTCCTCTTAACAGGCACATGTCTGTCCTGCAACCTATCAGCTGTCCCTTAAAAGACTCCCATATGCCAGACATGGACTCACCCTCAAACAACCTCTCCCAATCAGTGGCTAACAGTTCTTGCCTAATCCGGCTGTAGCTAGCCTTCCCCCAATTTAGCACCCTCCCCTTCGGACAACAGTCATCCTTTTCCATTAGTATCCTGAAGTAGACAGAATTGTGGTCACCTATTTGCCACGTGTTCCCCTACTGAAACCTCAACCACCTGACCAGACTCATTTCCCAGAAGTAGATCCAGTATAGCTCCCCCCCCCCCCCCCCCCCAAGTTGGGCTAGCTACATACTGCTCCAAAGGGCCTTCCAGTAAACATTTTACAAATTCCTCCCTGTCCAGACCCCCAGCCCTATAGGGCATTGGTGAGGCCGCAGCTGGAGTACTGTGTGCAGTTTTGGGCGCCGCACCTGCGCAAAGATATTTTGGCCTTGGAGGGAGTGCAGAGGAGGTTTACTAGGCTGATACCGGAGTTGAGGGGGTTGAGCTATGAGGAGAGGCTGAATAAACTGGGCTTGTACTCGTTAGAGTTTAGAAGAATGAGGGGAGATCTCATTGAGACGTATAAGATGATGAATGGGATGGATAGGATAGAGGTGGAGAGGCTCTTCCCGCTCAAAAAATGACAGTAGGACTAGGGGGCACAGCCTCAAGATAAAGGGGGGGGCGGTTTCGAACGGAGTTGAGGAGGAACTTCTTCACTCAAAGGGTGGTGAATCTCTGGAATTCTCTGCCCGTTGAAGTGGTGGAGGCTGCCTCGCTAAATATTTTTAAGACGCGGGTTGATGGGTTTTTGATAAGAGCGGGGATTAAGGGTTATGGGGAGAGGGCGGGAAGGTGGAACTGAGCCACGACAGATCAGCCATGATCTTATTGAATGGCGGGGCAGGCTCGAAGGGCTAGATGGCCTACTCCTGCTCCTATTTCTTATGTTCTTATGAACCTTCCAATCCACCCCAGGTAAATTAAAGTCTCCCAGTACAACAACCCTATTTTTTTTCTCTGCGCCTATCCAGAATTTCCTTATATATGTTTTCTTTCACTTCTCGCGGGCTATTGGATGCCCTGTAGTATAACCCCAGCATAGTGAATGCTCCCTTTCTGTTTCTGATCTCCACGCACAGCGACTCATTGCCTGACTCCTCTAAATAGTTCTCCCTCTGCATCGCTGTAATGTGCTCCTAACCAACAACGCCACTCCCCCACCTCTTTTTGACCCTCCTGTGTCACGCCTGAAACACTTATACCCAGGAATAATTAGCTGCCAGTCCTGCCCTTTTAACCATGTATCTGTCACTGCAACCACATCCAAATTCCTTGTAAGCATTAAGGCCTTTACATAGCAAACAGATACAGATGTGCATAGTGCTTGCGTGTACATTCCAACGTGACAGAGCACAGGCATCCCTGTGGCCAGAGGACAAGCCCCTAGTACCCCCGGCACCCACCCCGCCTAAGTCCCGTCTAATTGTGTCAGGAATAACGATGATAATACAGTAACTAAAGATCAGAGGAACACTGCTGGAGAACCAACTGAGCACCCAAGCAGCTAGGCTATAAACTTGTGAGGGGAGAAAAGAAAAAGAGAGAGAAAGACAGCAAAAGAGAGAGAAGAAAGGAAGTGAGAAAAAAGAGAAAAGTTCTTGTGTTGGCACCCACATCTCAGCAGGACGGGTCAGAATAAGCATTCCAAGTTAAGTAGCATTTCACTTGCACCTCTTTCAATTTGCATTCACTGCTCCCAGTGCAGTCTCTTCTATAGTGGAGAGACCAAGTGTAGACTGGGAGATCGCTTTGCTGAGCACCTTTGGTCTGTGTGCAATGAGAACCCTGACCTTCCGAATGCTTGCCATTTTAACACACGATCCTGGTCTCTTGCCCAAATGTCTGTCCTTGGCCTGCTGCAACACTCCAGTGAAGCTCAACACAAACTGAAGGAACAGCATCTCATCTTCCGGTTAGGCACTTTACAGCCTTCCGGTCTCAACATAAAATTCAACAACTTCAGCTGATTAGCTCTACCCCTCCTCCACCCTTTTGTTTATTCTATTTTATTTAATTTTCACTGTTCTCTACCTTTTATTTCTTTATTATCTTTCTTCATTTTTCTTCCCCTCCACTCTCTTTCCCCTTTATTTTATCCCTCTTCCCTTACCTTTTCTCCCCCTTTGCTTCCCCTTTTCTAAATTTTACTTCTTCCCACCTATCACCCCCCACCCTGGCCCCTCAACATCTTAATTTTAGCTTCTCTGCCGTTTGGTCATTTGCACTTTATTCTTCCTGCCATTAGCAGTCTTTTCCCCTGGTTTCTGTGGCTATCACTCATATTTCATTCCCTCCCCCTGCAGTATCTCTCACTTTCTCTGCCTTTTAGCTTTGACAAAGGGTCATTAAATAGTAAAGATAATAAAGGCAGTGGAAGTCCAGATTAAACTACATTTATTTCAATGCAAGAGGCTTGACAGACAGATGAACTCAGGGTACGAGGAACTGGGATATTATAGCAATTACTGAAACGTGGCTAAGGGAGGTTCAGGGCTGGCAACTCAATGTTCCAGGGTACAGACGCTATAGGAAAGATAGAACAGGAGGTAAGAGAGGAGGGGGAGTTGCACTTTTTGATTAGGGAAAACATCACAGCAGTAGTGAGAGGGGATATATCTGAAGGTTCAGCCACTGAGTCTATATGGGTAGAACTGAGAAATAAGAAGGGGGAAATCACTTTGATAGGATTGTACTATAGGCCCCCAAATAGTCGGCAGGAAATTGAGGAGCAAATATTTAAGGAGATTACAGATAGCTCCAAGAAAAATAGAGTGGTAATAGCTGGAGTTTTTACTTTCCCAACATTGACTGGGTCAGCCATAGTATTAGAGGGTTGGATGGAGAAAAATTTGTTGAGTGTATTCAGGAGGAATTTCTCATTCAGTATGCGGATGGCCCAACTAGAGAGGGGCAAAACTTGAGCTCCTCTTGGGAAATAATGATGGGCAGGTGACGGAAGTGTTAATGAGGGATCACTTTGGGACCAATGACCATAATTCCATTAGTTCCAAAATACTGATGGGGAATGATAGGTCTGGCCCAAAAGTTAAAATTCTAAATTGGGGCAAGGCCAATTTTGAAGGTATCAGACAGGAACTTTCAAAAGTTAATTGGGGGAGTCTGGGGAGGCAAAGGGATGTCTGGTAAGTGGGAGGCTTTCTAAAGTGTGTTAACCAGGGTTCAGAGTAAGCACATTCCTCTCAGAGTGAAGGGCAAGGCTGGCAGAAGTAGGGAACGCTGGATGACTCAGGATATTGAGGCCCTGGTCAATAAGAAGAAGGGGTAACATGCATAGTCAGCTGGGATCAAATGAATCCCTTGAAGAGTATAGGGTCTGTAGGAGTAAAGTTAGGAGAGAAATCAGGAGGGCAAAAAGGGACACAAGATTATTTTGGCAGATAAGGCAAAGGAGAATCCAAGGAGCTTCTACAAATACTTAAAGGGTAAGAATAACATGGCAGAGAATAAGACCTCTTAAGGATCAACAAGGTCATCTATGTGTGGATCCACAAGAGATGG
This sequence comes from Carcharhinus amblyrhynchos, assembly GCF_965287045.1. Taxonomy (NCBI): domain Eukaryota; kingdom Metazoa; phylum Chordata; class Chondrichthyes; order Carcharhiniformes; family Carcharhinidae; genus Carcharhinus; species Carcharhinus amblyrhynchos. The sequence goes on along the minus strand of NC_137336.1, from coordinate 75,661,520 downwards.
GTGAGATCCTAAATGAATATTTCTCATTAGTATTTACTGTTGAGAAAAGCATGGATGTTAGGGAACTTGGGGAAATAAATAGTGATGTCTTGAGGAGTGTACATATTACAGAGAAAGAGGTGCTGGAAATCTTAAAGGGCATCAAGATAGATAAATCCCCAGGACCTGATGAAGTATATCCCAGGACATTCTGGAAGACTAGGGAGGAAATTGCAGGTCCCCTAGCAGAGATATTTGAATCATCGATCGTTATGGGTGAAGTGCCTGAAAACTGGAGGGTGGCAAATGCTGTGCCTTTATTTAAAAAGGGCTGCAAAGAGGGTGAGTTGTTGGAAGATATTTTGAGGGACAGGATCTACAGGTATTTAGAGATGCAAGGACTGATTAGGGACAGTCAGCATGGCTTTGTGAGTGGGAAATCATGTCTCACAAATTTGATTGAGTTTTTTGAAGGTGTAACCAAGAAGATAGATGAGGGCAGTGCAATTGATGTTGTCTACATGGACTTTAACAAGGCCTTTGACAAGGTAGCGCATGGTATGTTGTTGCATCAGGTTAAATCTCAGGGGATCCAGGGTGAGGTGTCTAAGTGGATACAAATTTGGTTTCTTGACAGAAGCCAGAGGGTGGTTATAGAAGGTTGTTTTTCAAACTGGAGGTCTGTGACCAGCAGTGTGCCTCAGGGATCAGCGCTGGGCCACTGTTATTTGTCATTTATATTAATGATTTGGATGAGAATATAGGAGGCATGGTTAGTAAGTTTGCAGATGACACCAATGTTGGTGGCAGAATGGTCGGTGAAGAAAGTTACCTCTGATTGCGATGGGATCTTGATCAATTGGGCCAGTGGGCTGATGAATGGCAGATAGAGTTTAATTAAGATAAATGCGAAGTGATGCATTTTGGTAAACTGAACCAGGGCAGGACTTACTCCGTTAATGGTAGGGCACTGGGGAGAGGAAGAGAACAAAGAGATTGAGGGATACATACTAATAGCTCCTTGAAAGTGGACTCACAGGTGGACAGAGTAGAGAAGAAGGCATTCAGCATGCTTAGTTTCATTGGTCAGAATGTTGAATACAGGAGTTGGGATATATTGCTGAAGTTGTATAAGACATTGGTAAGGCCACACTTGGAATACTGTGTACAATTCTGGTCACCTATTATAGAAAGGATATTATTAAACTAGAAAGAGTGCAGAAAAGATTTGTTAGGATACCAGGACTTGATGGATTGAGTTGTAAGGACAGGCTGAATAGACTGGGACTTTTTTCTCTGGAGCTTAGGAGGCTGAGGGGTGATCTTATTGAGGTATATCAAATAATGAGGGGCATATATCAGCTAGATAGTCAATATCTTTTCCCAAAGGTACGGGAGTCTAAAACTAGAGGGTATAGGTTTAAGATAGAGAGGAGATATAGAAAAGTGTCCAGAGGGGCAATTTTTTCACACAGAGGGTGGTAAGTGTCTGGAACAAGCTGACAGAGGTAATAGTAGACGTGGGTACAATTTTGTCCTTTAAAAAGCATTTAGACAGTTACATGCGTAAATGGGTATAGAGGGATATGGGCCAAATGTGGGCAATTGGGATTAGCTTAGGGGTTTGAAAAAAAAAGGAGGCATGGACAAGTTGGGCCAAAGGGCCTGTTTCCATGCTGTAAACCTCTTTGACTCTATATGGACTTGAAACATCAGCTCTTTTCTTGCCATATAGATGCTGCCAGACCTGCTGAGATTTTCCAGCATTTTCTCTTTTGGTTTCAATATTCCCCACTAGTTGGATTAAGAAACCTCCATGGGTCCGACACCACATATTCTGCAAGAAAATGATTTAAACATTTCTGCTGATTTGGAAGATGCAGCAGTCCTTGGGGGGGAGGAGTGGTCCAGGGCAGGATTCTACATGGATCCTGTTGAAATTTCCACCCAGTATCAACCGATGTGAATTCAAATCTGGAAATAGAGCGAGAAACAACCGGAAAAAGTTTTCACAGTCCTGGTTTGAGGCATACACATTGGGTAACAGCAGGGGCATCCCATATAATTTACCCGTGACAATGATATATTGGCCATTTGAGGCAGAAATGACATTGGCTACTAACAAGGATAAGGACTTGGGATGAGGATTGCTGCTCCCCATGCCTTGGTGTGAAAAGTTGAGTGAGAGCATTGACCCCCCCCCCCCCCCCCCCCCAGTCCTCTACGAAGCCTAAAATAGTCCACTGGCCTAAGGTAGGTCCCTTGGAGGAATGCAATTTGGGTACCCAGTTGTGGAAGATGCTAAAACATCTTACTGCACTTAACTGGATGATTTAATCCCCTGACATTCCTGCAAGTGAAATTGATCACTCTGAGATTGAAGCGTAAGGGCCTCCTAGCCAGCATCCCTAACAGTAGCCTGGTGTCCCTCCTCACTGGGGAGTCTCCTCCCCACTGCTGACATCAGCAGATGCCAAATCCCAGGGCCCCACCCCTCGCCCCCACCACCAGTCATGGGGAGCCAACCATGAGAAAGGAAGGGTGGGCTTGAAAGAGGCCAAATCACACTCAAAGAGAAAAAAAGATATTTAAAGCTAATTTATTAGTGTCACAAGTAGGCTTACATTAACATAAGAACTTAACATAAGAACTAGGAGCAGGAGTAGGCATCTGGCCCCTCGAGCCTGCTCCGCCATTCAGTATCATGGCTAATCTTTTTGTGGACTCAGCTCCACTTACCCGCCCGCTCATCATAACCCTTAATTCCAATGAGGTAGTCTCAACTGCTTCACTAGGCAGGGAATTCCACAGATTCACAACCCTTTATGTGAAGAAATTCCTCCTCAACTCAGTCCCAAATCTGCTCCCCCTTAGTTCTAGTTTCATCTGCCAGTGGAAACAACTTCCCTGCTTTTATCTTATCTATTCCCTTCATAATCTTATATGTTTCTATAAGATCTCCCATCATTCTTCTGAATTCCAATGAATATAGCCCTAGTCTACTCAGTCTCTCCTCATAAGCCAACCTTCTCAACTCCGGAATCAACCTAGTGAATCTCCTCTGCACCCCCTCCAGTGCCAGTATATCCTTTCTCAAGTAAGGAGACCAAAACTGTACACAGTACTCCAGGTGTGGTCTCACCAGCACCTTATACAGCTGCAACATAACCTTGCTGTCTTCAAACTCCATCCCTCTAGCAATGAAGGACAAAATTCCATTTGCCTTCTTCATTACCTGCTACAACTGCAAACCAACTCCTTGAGATTCCTGCACAAGGACAGCTTGCTGCAATTTTTTACCATTTAAGTAATAGTCCATTTTGCCATTATTTCTACCAAAATGGATGACCTCACTTTTACTAACATTGTACTCCATCTGCCAGACCCTCGCCGACTCACTTAGACTATTTATATCCCTTTGCAGACTTCCAGCGTCCTCTACACTTTGCTTTGCCACTAATCTTAGTATCATCTGCGAATTTTGACACACTACACTTGGTCCCCAACTCCAAATTATCTATGTAAATTGTAAACAATTGCAGTCCCAACACTGATCCCTGAGACACACCACTAGTCACTGATCGCCAACCAGAAAAACACCCATTTACCCCCACTCTTTGCCTTTTGTTAGTTAACCAATCCTCAATCCATGCTAATACATTACCCATAATACCATGCACCTTTATCTTATGTAGTAGCCTTTGGTGTGGCACCTTGTCAAATGCCTTCCGGAAATCCAGATGCACCACATCCACAGGTTCCCCATTCTCCACTGCATATGTAATTTTCTCAAAGAATTCCACCAAATTAGTCAAATATCACCTGTCCTTCATGAACACATGCTACGTCTTACCAATAGGACAATTTCTCCAAATGTCTTGCTATTTCTTCCTTGATGAAAGATTCAAGCATTTTCCCTAATACAGAAGTTAAGCTGACCAGCTGATAGTTACCTCCCTCATAAATTTTTGGCATGTTATTTCACTGTGAAGACCAACACAAAATACCTGTTCAATACCTCAGCCATTTTCACATTTCCAGTTGTTACATCCTCCTTCACATTCTCTGAAGGACCAATGTTTACTTTTACCACTCTTTTTCATTTTATATATATTTGTAGAAACTTTTGCTATCTGTTTTTATATTCTGAGCTACTTTACTCTCATAATCCATCTTACTTTTCTTTATAGCTTTTTTATGGCTTTCTATTGCCCCTTAAAGATTTCCCAATCCTCTTTCCCACTAAATGCTGTCATTTTGTATGCATTTACTTTCAATTTGATACCCCACTTCATTTCCTTAGATATCCATGGATGATTATCTCTTTTTCTACGTCCTTCCTTATCACTGGTATATACTTTTGCTGAGCACTGTGAAAGATTGCTCTGAAAGTCCTCCACTGACCCTCAATTATCTCACCATAAAGTTTTCCTCCCAGTCAACCTTAGCCAACACCTCCCTCATCCCTTTGTAGTCTCCTTTGTTTAAGCACAAGACAATGGTATTAGATTTTACCTTCTCATGCTTCATCTGTATTTTAAATTCAACCATACTGTGATCGCTTCTTCTGAGAGGATCCCTAACTAAGATCATTAATTATTCCTGTCTTGGATCTAGGATAGCTTGCTCCCTTGTCGGTTCCATTACATATTATTCAAGGAAACTATCACAGGTACGTTCTATGAACTCCTCCTCAAGGCTGCTTTGACTGACCTAGTTTGACTAACTGATATGTAGATTCAAATCCCCCATGATAATTGCTGTACCATTTTTAAATACATCAGTTATTTCTTTGTTTATTTCTCGCCGCACCATGATGTCATTATTTGGTGGCCTATAGATGATGCCTATCAGTGACTTTTTCACCTTACTATTTCTAATTTCCACCCAAATGGATTCAACCTTTTTTTCCATAGAACCTATATCATCTCTCACTACTGCCCAGATGTCTTCCTTAAATATCAGAACTACACCACCTCCCTTACCTTCCTGTTGATTCCTCCGAATGTCTGATACCCCTGGATATTTAACTCCCAGTTGTGACCATCCTGCAACCATGTCTCTGTAATGATCACCAAATCATACTCGTTCTCAATGATTTGTACTGTCAAGTCATTTACCTTGTTTTAAAAGCTACAAGCATTCTGATAAAGTGCCCTTATGCTAGGTTTTGTGCCTTCTGGGATCCAAGGGGTGATTGCTTTGTGGATCCAGAACTGGCTTGCCCGCAGAAGGCAGAGGGTGGTTGTAGATGGGTCTTTTTCTGCATGGAGGTCAGTCACCAGTGGAGTGCCTCAGGGATCTGGTCTGGGGCCCTTGCTGTTTGTGATTTTTATAAATGACCTGGATGAGGAAGTGGAGGTATGGTAAGTTTGCCGATGACACGAAGGTCGGAGGTGTTGCGGATAGTTCAGAGGGATGTCAGGATGCAAGACTGGGCGGAGAAGCGGCAGATGGACTTCAACCCGGATAAATGTGGTACATTTTGGCAGGTCAAATGGGATGAAGGAATTTAATATTAAGGGTAAGACTCTTAGCAGTGTGGAAAATCAGAAGGATTTTGGGGTCCAGGTTCACAGGACTCTCAAATTGACTTCACAGGTAGAGGATGTGGTTAAAGGCGTATGGTGTACTGGCCTTCATCAATCAAGGAATTTGAGTTTAGGAGTCGGGAGAAAATGCTGCAGCTGTATAAGACTCTGGTCAGACCCCACTTGGACTACTGTGCTCAGTTCTGGTCGCCTCATTACGGTAAGGATGTGGAAGCCATAGAAAGGGTGCAGAGGAGATTTACAAGGATGTTACCTAGATTGAGTGGCATGCCTTATGAGGATAGGTTGAGAGAGCTCGATCTTTTCTCCTTAGAGAGAGAGACGAAGGATGAGAGGGGACCTGATTTCCCGCCCTCTCCCCATGGCCCTTGATCCCCTCTCCTATCGAAAACCCGTCAACCCGCGTCTTGAAGATATTTAGCGAGGCAGCCTCCACCACTTCAACGGGCAGAGAATATTTCAGGTTTTGCTTGTAAGCTGGCAGCAGGAGCGTAGCCTTGTAGTTTGATTTGCCAAAGTGTGGGCGGGCAATAGAGCAGTGGGCACGTTTGATATTTGTGTCACAGCAGTCTAGAATTTTTGGGCCTCTGGTAGAGCAGGAGACATGTTGGTGGTAACTTGGTAGTAAGCTTTGAGCTTAGCCTGGTTGAAGTCCCCAGCCACGATGAACAAGTCCTTGGGATGTTTTGTTTCAAGGCTATTCATAGTGGTGTATACTTCATCCAGCGCGATCTTCACGTTCACATGGGGTGGAATGTAAACTGCCATCAGGATAACAGAGGTGAACTCCCGCAGAAGGTAGTAGCATTCTAGGTCTGGCGAGCAGAAGGTACAAGAGTTGGGAAATCTTGTTGCAGTTATATAAAACCTTGTTTCAGCTGCATTTGCAGTATTGCGTGCAGTTTTGGTCACCGTTATCAGAAGGACATGGAAGCTGTGGAGAGAGTGCAAAGAAGGTCACCAGGATGTTGTTTGTTCTTGTGTGTTGGCTCTGGAGAGGTTGAATAAATTGTTTTCACTGGAAAGCCAGAGGCTGACGGGAGACCTGATAGAGTTTTATAAAATTGAGAGGTATAGACAGGATGGATAGTCACAGATGTACAGGGAGGTTTTTCACGCAGTGTATGGTGGGTGCCTGGAACGTGCTGCCAGAGGTGGTGGTGGTGAAAGCAGGCACAACATTTTAGAGGTACGTGGATGGGTGAGGGAATAGAGAGATACGGATCAAGTAAGGGCATGATCGTCACAGGCTTAGAGGGCTGACGGGCCTGTTCCTGTGCTGTACTTTGTTCTTTGACCCTGACCATAATTGTATTGATGATTGAAAGTAGACTAATGGGTTGGTAATTGGCTATGTTAGATTTGTTCTGCTTAATGTGTACAGAACATACCTGGATAATTTTCCACATTGTTGGGCAGCTGTCAGTGTTGTATTTATACTGGAAAAGCTTGGCTCGGAGCGTGGCAAGCCCTCGAACAAATGTCTTCAGTGCTACTGCTGGATTGTTGTTGGGGCCCGTAATCTTTGCAGTATCTGGTGCCATCAGCTGTTTCTTGATATCATGTGGAATGAATCAGGTTGGCTGCAGATTGGCATTTGTGATGGTAGAGACCTCCAGATGAGGTCAAGTTGGATTATCCACTCGCCACTTCTGGCTAAAGATCGTTGTGAATGCCTTATCTTTTGCACTGATATGCTGGGCTCCTCCACCATTTACGAGGGCGTTATTTGTGGTGCCTTCCCCGCCAGTGAGTTGTTTGATTGTCCATTCACATCTGGATCACAACTTCAATCTGATCTGCTGGTTGTGGAATCACTTGGCTGTCAATACTTGTTGCTAATGCTGTTTGGCATGCAAGTAGTTCTGTGTTTTAACTTCACCAGGTTCACACTTCATTCTAAGTATGCCTACTGATGTTCCTGCACTCCTTGAATCAGGATTGATCCCCTGACTTGGTGGCAATGGTGGAGTGGGAGATCTGCCGGGCCATGAGGTTACACATTGTGGTTGAGTACAATTCTGGCGCTGCTGATGGCCCACAATGCTTCCTGGATGTCCAGCCTTGAGTTGTTGGGTCTGTTCAAGTCTATGCCATATAAGATGTTGGGGGGGGGGCGTATCCTCAGTGTGAAGATGGGATTTTGTCTCCACGAGGACCATGTGGTAGTCACACCTACCAGTGCTGTCATGGACAGCTGTATCTGCAGCAGGCAGGTTGGTGAGGATGAGGTCAAGTATGTTTTTCCCTCTTGGTTCCCTTACCACTTGCCACAGTCCCATTTTAGTACGATTTGGCTAGTTTAGTCTGTAGTGGTACTACCGAACCACTCTTGGTAATAGACATAAGAACATAAGAAATAGGAGCAGGAGTAGGCCAACTAGCCCTTCGAGCCTGCCCCGCCATTCAATAAGATCATGGCTGATCTGTCGTGGCTCAGTTCCACATTCCCGCCCTCTCCCCATAACCCTTAATCCCCTCTCTTATCAAAAACCCATCAACCCGCGTCTTAAAAATATTTAGCGAGGTAGCCTCCGCCACTTCAACGGGCAGAGAATTCCAGAGATTCACCACCCTTTGAGTGAAGAAGTTCCTCCTCAACTCTGTTCTAAACCGCCCCCCCTTTATCTTGAGGCTGTGCCCCCTAATCCTGCTATCCTTTCTGAGCGGGAAGAGTCTCTCCACCTCTATCCTATCCATCCCATTCATCATCTTATACGTCTCAATGAGATCTCCCCTCATTCTTCTAAACTCTAACGAGTACAAGCCTAATTTATTCAGCCTCTCCTCATAGCTCAACCCCCTCAACTCCGGCATCAGCCTAGTAAACTAGGCTGATAAACTAGTAAACTTACTAGTAAATTTACTAAATTTACTAGTAAACTAGTAAATTTACTAGTAAACTAAAATGTTAAAAATTTATGAGGTAGTTATAGGACGGATGTCAGGGGTGGGTTCTTTACCCAGAGGGTGGTGAGGGATTGGAATGCCCTGCCTGCTGCGGTTGTAAATGCGCCTAGTTTGGGGGCGTTTAAGAGATCTATGGATAGGTTTATGGACGAAAAGGGATTGGTTTAGATTTGTGGGTCAGTGTTTTTTTTAAAAAAACTGGTCGGCGCAACATCGTGGGCCGAAGGGCCTGTTCTGCGCTGTAATGTTCTATGTTCTATGATAGAGGTGTATGAGGTGATGAGAGGTATTGATCAGGTGGACTCTGAGGCTTTTTCCCAGGGCTGAAATGGCTGCCACAAGAGGACACAGGTTTAAGGTGCTGGGGAGTAGGTGCAAAGGTGATGTCAGGGGTTAAGTTTTTCACTCAGAGGGTGGTGGGTGAGTGGAATCGGCTGCTGTCTGTGGTGGTGGAGGCAAATCCGTTAGGGTCTTTTAAGAGATGTCTGGATGAGTACATGGGACTTAATGGGATTGAGGGTTATAGGTAAGCGTAGTAGGCACTGATAGGATCAGTGCAACTTGTGGGCCGAAGGGCCTGTTTGTGCTGTAGTTTTTCTATGATTCTATTCTTTTTGGATTCTAACGCTTCCATTAATAACATCTCTGGAGTTCTCCTTTTAACTTTTTTCCTGATTTTTGATGTAGTTGGAACCTTCTCCCCACACTTTGTCCTTGCTCCCTCCTGCTCGGACTCCTTACATAGTTTCCCATCTCCCTGGCATATTAGTTTAAACCCTCTCCTTAACACTGCAATGAAGTTACTGTCAAAAATCCCCTTGTCGCCACACTCCAGCGCCTGTTTGGGTACACTAAGGAAGAATTTAGCACGGCCAAAGCACCCAAACCAGCATGTCTTTTGGACTGTGGGAGGAAACCAGAGCACCTGGAGGAAACCCATGCAGACACAGGGAGAACTCCAGTGACCCAAGCCGGGAATTGAACCAGGTCCTATCAGTGACTTTTGAACCAGGTCAGTGACTTTGTCCTATCAGTGACTTTGAACCATGTCCTATCAGTGAGGCAGCAGTGCTAGCCATTGTGCCACCGTGCCACCCGATATAGCAAAGACATAAAAACATACACAGAGCCAACCCACAAACACATCATCCCTCATGCCCCTCAGTGTGCACTCCCAAACAGGGTGCCTGTACTCCCAACACCTCCTTATCATGGCGCCTTCACTGCACACTGCATAACGCACGATCTGCATCCCCATTATAGTCACAGGTGCTATAACCTGAAAAGGTCTGTAGAAATACCAAACACTTAACCTAATAATTACAAAACCCAAGGCACTTTCCTGGCTGACAACTCCACGCAGGTATGGCATGAAGATTCACAAAAAACAAATATCACTATGTATCTGCCGTGCAGTCACCCAATTTAAAAATCAGCTTCACAAATTTCAGGGACCTGGGTTCGATTCTTGGCTTGAGTCACTGTCTGTGTGGAGTTTGCAGATTCTTCTTGTCTCTGCATGGGTTTCCTCTGGGTGCTTTGGTTTCCTCCCACAGTCCAAAGATGTTTGGGTTAGACGGATTGGCCATGCTACGTTGCCCCTTACTGTCGGGGGATTAGCAGCATAAATCTATGGGGATAGGGCCTGGGTGGGATAGTGGTTGGTGCAGACTTGATGGACTGAATGGTCTCTTTCCACACTGTAGGATTATATGATACTAGGGTATTGAAGATAAGGATGCAGTTGAGCAGGAGGTGCAGAATTGTGGGAAGCTTTTTTTTCAAAGGAATGTGAGCTTCACTAGCTGGGCCAACATTTAATGGCCATCCCTAATTTCCCTTGAGGAAGTGGTGATGAGCTTTCCTCTTCAACAATCCATGAGGTGTAGGTACACCCACAGGGCTGTTAGGGAGGGAGTTCCAGGATTTTGACCCAATGACAGTGGGGAACAGTGATATAGTTTGTTCCAATTTCAAATGGTGTGTGACTTGGAAGGCCAAGGTTGGAATGTTGCATCTGCAGTTGTAAGTGAATTGGGGAATATTTTATCCTGTGATGGAAACAGGGGAGGTAGGGTGGGGGGTTGGGGGCGGCGAATGCAGAGAGTAGAGTCAATGTGAGGAATCAGAGATGGCTTTATCTGTGATTGATGTGTTGGGAGCAGCAAGACCATGAGATGGCAGGGTCGGGAGGTGGTTGTGAATGTGTGTGGGGGAGTTTCCGTTGAGGAAGAAATTGAAGGAGGGTAAGTCAGGGAACTCCAAGGAGAGAGAGGAAGACCATGATGAGTTGATGTGGGAAAAGAATTAGTTGGTCAGTTTGATTTCTGTTGAAATGACAGATCTGACGGCTGTTGCTGGTCATGTGGAAAAATATCACTGTATATTTTATAGAAATAATTACTAGCCCGATTCATTAGTTGATGTATCAGAAACAGCGTTAATTCAGGGGATTAGCTCTCCCAAAGGGTTATCAGATAGATATTACTGCCTGGAATAGTACCTGGCTGTCACAGAGGAAGATCCAGAATTTCAGTGTACTCTCAGTTGAAATTGTTAAAGATCTCTTGAGTGGTTTTGCCTGCCCCAGGATTAACCTTTTAAGTTAATTTATTGTTACATAGAAGCAAGAAACAAGAGGTGGCCATTCGGCCCTTCCAGTCTGCTCCCCCATTCATTTTGATCATGGCTGATCATCAAATCCAATACCCTGATCCCCCACCTTCCCCCCACATATCCCTCAATCCTTTTAGCCCCAAGAGCGATATCTAATTTATTCCTGAAATCTCACAATGTTTTGCCCTCAATTACTTTCTGTGGGAGTGAATTCCACACATTCACCACCCTCTAGGTGAAGAAATTTCTCCTCATCTCAGCCCTAAAAGGTTTACCACTTATCCTCAAACACTGACCCCCTAGTTCTGGACTCTCCCTCACCATCGGGAACATTTTTTCTGAATCTACCCTGTCTAACCCTGTTAGAATTTTATAAGCTTCTATCTGATCCCCTCTCATCTTCTAAACTCCAGTGAATATAATCCTAACCAACTTAGTCTCTCCTCATATGACAGACCTGCCATCCCAGGAATCAGCCTGGTAAACCTTCACTGTGCTCCCTCTATAGCAAGGACATCCTTCCTCAGATAAGGAGACCAAAACGCCACACAATACTCCAGGTGTGGCCTCACCAACACCCTGTACAATTGCAGCAAAACATCCCTATCCCTATACTCAAATCCTCTGGCTATAAAGGCCAACATACCATTTGTATTGGGCTACAGTCAAAAGTATTGTTTCTTATGCACTACACTGACAAAGCATACCATTCATAGAGGACAGAGGAGGGCGAAGGAAAGGAGAGTACACAATGTGTTGTTACAGTCATAGCTAGGGTGTAGAGAAAGATCAACTTAATATAAAGTAGGACCATTCAAAAGTCTGACAGCAGCAGGGAAGAAGCTGTTCTCGAGTCGGTATATGACCTCAGACTTTTGTATCTTTTTCCCGACAGAAGAAGGTGGAACAGAGAATGTCTGGGGTGCGTGGGGTCCTTGATTATGCTGGCTGCTTTCCCCGAGGCAGTGGGAAGTGTTAACGGAGTAAATGGATGGGAGGCTGGTTTGCGTGATGGACTGGGCTTTGAGCACGACTCTTTTGTCATTACTTGCAGTCTTGGGCAGAGCAGGAGCCATGCCAAGCTGTGATACATTCGGAAAGAATGCTTTCTGTGGTGCATCTGTAAAAATTGTTGGGAGTCATAGTGGACACGCTAAATTTCCTTAGCATCCTTAGAAAGTAGAGGCATTGATGGGCTTGCTTAACAATTAATAATTGGCATGGAGAGACCTCTCATGCACTGGAAGAAATTTAGCTATTTTAAATTTGGAGGATTATGGAACCCTTTGGCAAAGGAAGTTGTAGGCAAAGATTGTCACTCCTTTTAAAGGTTGAATAGTGAAAATTATGGAGTAGAAGAAGAGAGAGAGAGAGACAAAGAGGTTGGAGAGGACAGATTTAGATTGGTCCCACAGAAAGATGGTACTGATGCAATGTTGTGGATGTGCTGGCGTTGGACTGGGGTAAACACAGTAAAAAGTCTGACAACACCAGGTTTTAGTCCAACCGATTTATTTGATAGTAAACGCACAAGCTTTCGAGGTTTCCCAGGGAAACCTCAGACTTTTGAGGTTTCCCGAAACCTCGAAAGCTTGTGCGTTTACTATCAAATAAATCGGTTGGACTAAAACCTGGTGTTGTCAGACTTTTTACTGATGCAATGTGCCAGTGGTCTCGATCTATGGTAAGGCAGCAAGGAGAGAATAAAAATCATCTCACCATCCTTTCACTATTTCCATATTGCTGTGTAAGTCATGCAAAGGATATGCAACCTCCTGACTGTGTTGTAAGTTCCTTGTGCGTCGTGTGTGATGAGACACCCCGAGATTGCGACCAACAGCATTAGGAGGAGGAGAAGAGAAGAACTGAATACCATTTGAATGAAACCCGATCTGAGAGGTTATATCCATCAGAAAAGATTGAACAGGTTTCCACAGAGAAGACTGAGGGATGACTTGGTTGAGGTCTTTGAAATGATGAAAGGGTATCAAAAGCGTAGACCTAAATAAGATCCACCAGATCCAGGGAACTGTCAATCTATGGCAGTCAGTGATAGATCCAATGGGAAATTCAGGTCTTTATCCAGAGAGTGGGGAGAACGTGGAACCCGCAGTTACATGGCAGTGACAGAGGTGAATAGTGTCAATGTATTTAAGGGGAAGCTGGATAAACAAACAAGAAAGAAAGGAATACAAGGAGATGTTGATAGGGTGAGAGTGGGAGGCAGGAGCCTCAAATGAAGTGGAAACACGGGCAAGGACCAGATGGCCCAATTCTACGCTGTCAATTCTTGGTGAATTTTTTAAACTGTTAGTTCTCCTTTGTTTTCAACTGACAGATTACTAGTAACAAGTTTGACATTTGTTTGTGCTTACTCCCTCCACCCGCTGTCAAAACTATTCTTACCAGAATGGTGTAAGCACTCTGAAAATGATACAAGCTCTTGTAGTTATAGAAAGCAATGATAACCGCGATGGCCATCTCCAACACAGTGAAGAGCATCAGACCTATTGTTAAAGAGAATGTTGATGCCTATTGGAAAGAAGGAAAATGTTGATTAAAGCTCAGTAGCGGTGAAATAAAATTTACAGATCGTGGCATTTTCTAAGGGTTAAATTTGAGATCAAAACTATTTAATTATCCCAAAACTGAAAATGAATACAACAGGAAAAAGCTGCTTTGAAACTGAGATGGTTTAATTAACTGCAGCCCCGTGAGATCGCAGCAAGCCTCCAATCCTTTCTACATTTCCCAATTGCCATCGCACCAAATTTGCACCCGTTGCTTCAGCTAATCTTAGGAATCTCCTCCCAAAATCATCTCCACTTTTCTATCTCACCCCTACCTGCTGCCTAAAATCTGCCTCTTTGAAGATGTTTTTGGTGTGAATGTGGAACTCCCTGGAAGTTGCTTTGGTAAAATTCTATCTGCTTCATGCTCCTGTGAAGTGCTTTGGAACATTTCACTGTGTTAAAAGCACTATTTAAATACAAGATGTTGTTGTTGTTATAGGAGTGATGTGGATACAGTTTGGGGGCAGGGGGGCGGCAGGTCCAGGAAGGGGCCAGACAGAGCCCCAGTGGGTAGAAGGTGTTTGACATTTCTGTCTGAGGAAGCTGGAGGATTCTGAACTTCCCTACGTTTCGTCAGGGACAGGTACCTCACCTCTCAGTCTGTGCACCATCAACAATTCTTGCTGAAAGAATGGCATTATACTCCTGCCAGAAACAGCCCATACCCTCTGTGACAACATCTGCAGCCCCAGATAGTTTACCAAGATAGGGAGGGGTGTAGGGGCTGGAGGAGGTTACAGAGATAGGGAGGGGTGTAGGGCCTGGAGGAGGTTACAGAGATAGGGAGAAGTGTAGGGCCTGGAGAAGGTTACAGAGATAGGGAGAAGTGTAGGGCCTGGAGAAGGTTACAGAGATAGGGAGGGGTGTAGGGGCTACAGGAGATTACAGAGATAGGGAGAATTGTAGGGGCTGGAGGAGGTTACAGAGATAGGGAGGGGGTGTAGGGGCTGGAAGTGGTTTCATGAAATAGGGAGTGTTGAAGGGTCTGGAAGAGGTTAGATAGGGAAGGATAGGGTCTGGAGGAGGTTACAGAGATAGGGAGGGGTGTAGGGACTGGAGGTTACAGAGATAGGGAGGGTTGTAGAGCCTGGAGGAGGTTACAGAGATAGGGAGGAATGTAGGGCTGGAGGAGGTTACAGAGATCGGGAGGTTTGTAAGGGCTGGAGGAAGTCACAGAGGTAGGGAAGGTTGTATGGGCTGAAGGAGGTTACAGAGATAGGGAGCGTTGTTGGAGCTGGAGAAAGTTACGGAGATCGGGAAGGAGGTGTGGTGGCTGGAGGAGGTTACTGACATAGGGAAGGAGGTGTAAGGGCTGGAGGAGGTTACAGAGAAAGGGAGGCATATAGGAGCTGGAGAAAGTTACAGAGATAGGCAGGTGTGTGGTGGTTGGAGGAGGTTACAGAGATGGGGAGGACTGGAGCGGCTGGAGGAGGTTACAGAGTTAGGGAGGGATATAGGGAGGGAGCTGGAGGAGGTTATAGAGATAGGGAGGACTGGAGTGGCTGGAGGAGGTTATAGAGATAGGGAGGGGGTGTAGGGACTGGAGGAGGTTACAGAGATAGGGAGGGCTGGAGGAGGTTACAGAGCTGGGAGGACTGAAGCAGCTGGAGGAGGTTACAGAGATGGGAGGACTGGAGCAGCTGGAGGAGGTTACCGGATTGGGAGGACTGGAGCGGCTGGACTAGGTTACAGAGATAGGGAGAACTGGAGCGGCTGGAGGAGGTTACAGAGATAGGGAGGACTGAAGCAGCTGGAGGAGGTTACAGAGATAGGCAGGACTGGAGTGGCTGGAAGAGTTCAGAGCAGTATTCTTATTCCCAGTTTTTACTGATGCTCCACATTAAGGTATACAAGACTGGAGAGATTTGCAAACAAGAATGAATATTTTAAAATTGAGGTATGGTTTAGTCAGGTCCCTAGATCAATTATCTAATTTTCCCGTCCAACATTCAATACCGAATAATCAAAATTGCCTTATTTCAAATGTCTGAGAATGGAATGGTTTTGTAGACTCTATAGGAGGAGACATGCTCTGTAGTATTTCTGTTTGGACGCTCACACATACACGGCTGAAGGACCGGGTTCATTGGGGCTGCAAGACCCTTTTATTTTTAATACAATTTTGTCTCTCAGCATGTGATGTATCTGGGTACTTTTTTAGTGACATATTATCATTGGAGAAGATCAACTTAAATCACAGAAAGGGTTTGATAACTCTTTTCATAAAGTGTTGAAATATTTCCTGTAAGGGAGCAGACTGTGCAATATAAGGCAGAATGACTACTTTCTGTAAGAGTCAGTTTAATACTTACAGAAAAATATACAAGCTCAGGAGCTGGTGTAAAGAGTAATGAGATGGAGTATATGATGATGGCAATGGATGTTGCAGCAGCACTGATGCTGTTCATGAGAAGTCCTGCCTTCATCTAAGTATAAGACAGAACATACAATGCTTCAAATACTGGAAACGATCTACAGCATGAATCTCACAATCTTTGGCTACTTATTACAGCTTTTCAGGAAGTGGCAAGAAAGAATTTTCCTCATGCTGTAACTTTCTCTGCCTGGTTGTTTTGTTGCCGTTTCCATCTTGATTGATATTATTATTTTATCTTTATTTTGAACTAATCTTTGCATGTATTCAGACTTTATCTTTTCACAGTAACTTCCAGAACAATAGAGCGAATAAAATAATCCTTTTTTCAGTAAAAAGGCTGGGTTATTTCAAATTAAATTTCTCAGTCCACATGTAAGAAAATATCTCCATGTACAAAAACATTATTCGTGGGTGAATTTGGGAATTTATAGAATACTACAGTGCAGAAGGAGGGCATTCAGCCCATCGAGTTTTCACTGGCCACAATCCCACCCAGGCCACATTCTCATAACCCCCCCCCCCATATACACACTGCTAATCCCCCTGACACTAGGGTTAATTTAGCATGACCAATGCACCTAACCAGCATGTCTTTTGGACTGTGGGAGGAAACCCACGCAGACATGGGGAGAACGTGCAGACTCCCACAAACAGTGAACCGGAATTGAGCCTGGTGCCTGGCACTGTGAGGCAGCAGTGCTAACCACCGTGCCACCCCACAGTGATATATCTCTTAGCTGGAGTGTTCACTTCCCTGTTCTTTTGGTCACAGCCCTCTGAGTGTTTACTTTTCAAGTTTGTAACCAGCTGTCCTTCTGAAAGTCCCTACTGAATCTATTTTTATCATCCTTTAAGTAGCACATTCCAGATCACGTCAACTCTTGTATTAAAACAGTTCTTGTTATTCCTCCTGGTTTTTTATATCACACATGCAGGCTTCCAGGCAATTACACGTTCTTGGTTATAATCCTGACTTGTGACACAGAGTGTTACTTACAATGCACCTGGTTGGCCTCCTCTTCAGCTCAACTGTAAAGGATCCGGAAATAATATACTGGAAGAGAAACGAATGTTAGAGCTGGGTTTGAACTAGCTGCATCGGCATGTGTTTTTGCTTCAAAGTCATCCAAAAGCATGCTGAAGGGTTTATGTGACACATAAATCATTTGGAAAATGGTGGCATAGTGAAAATGACACTGGACTGGTAACCCAGAGGCTCGGCCTAATGCACTGGTGACATGGGTTCAAACGGTGGAATTTAAAATTAATCAACAAAATCTGGAATTGAAGGAACATCTCAGTAATGAAAAGCCCAGTCCATCACGCAAAACAACCTTCCATCCACTGACTCTGTCTACATTCCCTTCTGCCTCAGGAAAAGCAGCCAGCATAATCAAAGACCCCACGCACCCCAGACATTCTCTCTTCCACCTTCTTCCGTCGGGAAAAAGACACAAAAGCCTAAGGTCACGTACCTCTTCTTCTGTGCTGCCAGCAGACTTTTGAATGGACCTACTTCACATAAAGGTGATTATTCTCTACACCCTAGTTATGATTGTAACACTACATTCTGCACTGTCTCTTTTCCTTCTCTATGAACGGTATGTTTTTTCTGTATAGCGTGCAAGAAACAGTACTTTTCACTGTATCCCAATACATGTGACAATATTAGATTAAATCAAATTATGACAAAAACAACTGCCATCGATTGTCAGAAAAACCCATCTGGTTCACTAATGTCCCTTTAAGGAAGGAAATCTACTGTCCTTTCCCAGTCTGGCCTACATGTGACCCACAGCAATATAGTTGACTCTCAACTGCCCTCTGAAATGGCCAAGCGAGAGACACAATTCAAGGGCAATTAGTATGAGTAACAAATGCTGACCTTGTCAGTGAAGACCACATCACACCGAGGAAGAAATGAAAAACACGTGACACATTCTTCCTCTGCTCTGCCACCTTCCAGCATCAGCAGATACATGACAAATCCAACACAGTGAAACATCACTCCCTCAATCTGCTGAGACCCTATTCTTTAATCAAATCTAGGGGTAGTGGTTCTGTTTGCCTTGTTAGACAATTTGCCTCAACCAATACAAAAATTGATGAATTGAGGAATTCAACACAAAAGGAGTTCTTAACATTCTTTAACAATAGATTAAAAAGGATTTGATCAAGACCCCAGATTGAGACAGGAGTGTGCACAGTTGGAATTCAGGCTTGGTGGTCAGCCTGTCTTGAGTAACATTCTTTCTGCCCAGTAGCCACTGAGCAAATTCTTCTCCCAAATTCCCAGCGTGGGCCAGTTCAGTTTCCAGTTAATGGTAACCCCAGGTTGTTGATAGTGGGAGCTGGGGGGAGGGAGGTTCAACTATGGTAATGCCAATGTTAAGGGGAGATAATTAGATCCTTTCCTGTTGGAAATGGTCATTACCTGGCACTTGTTTGGCACAAATGTACTTACCACTTGTCAGCCAGAGCCTGGATCTGGTGCAGGTCTTGCTGCATTTGGACATGGACTGCTTCAGTATCTGAGGAGCGGCGAATGGTGCTGAAAATTGTGCAGCCATCAGCAAACATTCCCACTTCTGACCTTACGATGAAGGGAAGGTCATTGATGAAGCAGCTGAGGATGATTGAGCCTAGGACACTAACCCTGAGGAATTCCTGCAGTGGTGTCCTTGAGCTGAGATGATTGACCTCCAACCACCACACCAATCTTCCTTTGTGGCAAGTATGTTCAAAGAACAATACAGCACAGGAACAGGCCTTTCAGCCCACCAAGCCTGAACCGATCATGTGTTCCTAACTAGACCATCCGTTTGTATCCCTCTAAAGAACTAGCTGCTACGGCACATGTTTTTGCTTCAAAGTCATCCAAAAGCATGCTGAAGGGTTTATGTGACACATAAGTCATTTGGGAAATGGTGGCGTAGTGAAAATGACATTGGACTAGTAACCCAGAGACTCAGCCTAATGCACTGATGACATGGGTTCAAATGGTGGAATTTAAATTTAATTAATAAAATCTGGAATTGAAGGAACACCTCGGTAACGATAAGCCCAATCCATCACACAAACCAGCCTCCCATCCATTGACTCTGTCTGCACTTAAACTATGACTTCAACCAGCAGAGAGTTTTCCATTTGCATTTATAGAATCCCACCTGGGCAGAAGGAAGCCATTTGGCCCATCAAGCCTGCAATTCACCCAGACCCTATCCCCATTACCCCACATATTGACCCGCTAATCTCCCTAAGGGACAATTTAGCTTGGTCAATTCACCTAACCTGCACATTTTGGACACTAAGGGTCAATTTAGCATGGCCAATTCACCTAACCTGCACATCTTTGGATTGCGGAGGAAACCCATGCAGACGGGGAGAATGTGCAAATTCCATATAAACAGCCACCCAAAGCCGAAATTGAGCCCGAGTCTCTGGTGCTGCAAGGCAGCAGTGCTAACCATTGTGCCAGCCCTGATTCCTTATGACTCCAGTTTTGCTTGGGCTCCTTGATGAAAGGGCAGCAATTTCTGTGTAGACCTGTAGCAACAGCTATTGGTATCCTCATCACACAATTTGACCAGGATATAAAGGTGAAACTGACCCAAATTCCAGTCCAAAAAGAGACGCCAGATCTTCCTGCTACTGAATAGATGAGCGATACAGACAAGGGAACGCCAAACACAAGCTGGATAATGCCAATCAATATCTGTGTAGCCTACAGTGAAGGGAACACAGGAAAAAATAGTCATTTTCTAAATCAAAAACAAAATGAGTAACAACTGAAGGCTCTAAAATGGAGCAGGCTGTAATCTTACAGTTACTTTGGTGAGTTACTTTGCAATGAAATCACTGCTCACCAACAGTGCCAGATCAGCTCATAGCGAATCTCTCACCTTCTGCTTCCGGGCCTGAATTTTATGAAAAAATGAATGCTGTGAAAAGCCCTGCCAAAAGGACAGTCAAAGCAGATTCAATTGTAAAGGGGCCCTGGATCAATACTTGACGGAAAATATTGAAAAGGCAGGTTGGGGTAGGAGGAATAGGAATTTTTTGGACAGCTGTTTCACAGGAACGATAAGTCAAATGGGTCTGTCTGTGTTGTATGAAAATTAGGCTTGGTGTAATATGTTACCACTTCACGAAGAGCCTTGTTTCATGATATCATTAGTGATCAGTTTCACCACATTTCAGCCCATTTACATGTTATCAACTCGACAAGAAATTAGCAGTGGAGATTCAACTTAGTGAGGTATATCTGCTCTCATTCCTCACAGAGACTGAGTGCCAATTTTGGAAATTGGGATATTGTCAAGTATCCCCAGAGGAGGTCCATGAGAATGATCCCAAGAATGAAAAGCTTGAGGTATGAGGAGTGTTTGAGGACTCTGGGTCTGTACTCGTTGATGTGGTGGATCTCATTGAAACTTACAGAATACTAAAAGGCCTGGATAGAGTGGATGTGGAGAAGATGTTTCCATTAGCTGTAGAGATTCAGATCTGAGGGCTTGGCCTCAGAGTAAAGGGATGACCCTTTTGAACCGAGATAAGGAGGAATTTCTTCAGCCAGAGGGTGGGTGAATCCGTGGAATTCATTGCAATAGAGGAGGCCAGATCATTGAGTGTATTTAAGACAGAGATAGGTTCTTGATTGGTAAGGGGATCAAAGGTTACAGAGAAAAGGCAGGAGAATGGGGTTGAGAAACTCAACCACAATCAAATGGCAGAGCAGACTGGATTCCAAATGTCTAATTCTGCTCCTATATCTTATGGAAGTATGGGCTTATGGGTTCTAGAGCACTGCACTGTCAGCAGCATCCCCAACCAGTGTGAATCTCGAAGAGTCTGTAGCTACCTGTTATGGTTACTTAGCTCCTTTGTCCTTATTTATCTGACTATCCATCACCCTGCTGTCATTTTCTTTTTCCCAGGAATTAGTTGGTGGGAAGAACTGATGCTGCGGCAGTATTGCAATCCATCCCAATCACATAGAAAGGTTACAGCAGGAGGCCATCCTGTCCATGCCAGCCTGAGGACAAGAAGGTGGTCTTCCTAATCCCACCTTTCTGCACCTGGCCCATAGCCCTGTAGTTTACAGCATTTCAGGTGCAGATCCAGGTGCTTGTAAAAGAGTTGATGGTCTCTGCCTCCACCACTAACTTGAGCAGTGAATTCCAGACACCCACCACCCTCTGCATAAAAAAGGTTCTTCCTCATATCCCCTCTACACCTACTGCCTCTTGAATCCATGTTCCCTGGTTCTAGAATTCTCCACTAAGGGAAACAATTTTATCCTGTTCACTCTATCCCTTCCCCTCATAATATTGTACACCTCTATCAAGTCACACCTCAGCCTTTGTTATTCCAAGGAAAGTAACCCTAACTTCTGCAATCTCTTCCTTGTAGCTACACTTTTCTAGACATTCTCGTCAACCTCCTCTGCACTCTCTCCAGAGGAATTATGTCCTTCCTGTAATGTGCTGACCAAAACTACACACAATACTCTAATTGTGGCCTCACCAGCATTTTATACTGTTCCAACATCATATCCTTACTTTAATGTTCTATACTTCTGCCAATGAAGGACAGCATTCCATATGCTTTCTTTACAACCTTGTCTACCTGAACTGCTGCCTTTGTGTACTTGTACACCAAGATCTCTCACTTCATCTACTTAGTACACTCCCACTTATTGTGTATTGATGATTGTGCACCACCGTTTAAATAAATGAATATTTGAAATGATCAAAATAATGTTAATATGGATCATTTTAAATATGATAGCATTCTTTCGACCTTAGAATTGCCAGAGTATAAGATGAAGCTAATATGATGTGCAGTGTATCTTCCTATGAATGCATCTGTATATAATGTGGTTTTGTTTGTGTATAAATCCAAAATTTCAAAGTGCTTTCTCAATCGTTTGCCTGTTCTGGGTGCTTTTATGGGTTTCATTGTCAGCTCCATGCTGCCTACATAAAAACACTGAAAGGGCACAGTCATGTCTGAATGAGAGAGGTTGAAATGAATGTAAACCATGAAGATGCCAAGGATGGAACTGGAAATCTTAACCAAGTTGATGATCCAGTGTATAAAATTGGAAGAATGAAGGGCTCTTTAACAAACTCTCATAAAGCTCGCATTACTAGCATGGAAAAGGGTGGAAGCAAACCCAGGACTGCCATTGTGAAGCTAAAAGAGATGTGATGTTTACTCCCAAAGCTTTGAGTTCTCTCCTGAGAATCCACATCTCAGATGAGTCTGTAGCTGTTATGGCGTTGACCTGAACCGCCACCGGGGTACTTGTAGATTCTTGCGGCATGTAGTGAGTTTTGCCTTCAACCTTTCTCCCTTCCACTGGAGTGGGAAAAGGCAGCTTCTGTTGACAAAACAGATAAGACATCCTTCTGTTAGGAGTTTCATCAACCTTGATAAATATTTTCCACATTAGCATTTTACAATATAATCAATAGGAGCAAGAGCAGGATCTTCTATTCAATCTATCTTCCCTGCCTTATCCCCATATCCCTTAATTCCCTCAGCATCCCAAAAATCTCAGTCTTTAATATTGGCACTGACTGAGCATCCAGCTCTCTGGAATAGAGAATTCCAATGATTCACAATCCTCTGAGTGAAGAGATTTCTCAGCTCATTTGCAGGATGACATAAAATGGTCTCTGACCCCTCTCCACACCTAGTTCCAGCCAGGGAAGGAATACAGCCTGAAAGCGATTATTTTACATTTCTCTTAGATTTTAGACCGCACACAGACACTGGCAGAGTTAACAGTAAAGAGTTGAAATGGACTTGAAATGGCTCTCTGGAGCCCTCGACACTCTCTAAGGATCTCAATCTCTCAGGAGTTCCCCCTCCTGAGTACAGATGGTACAACTCTCATTACAGAGAGGGCTCAGATCCTGCAGAAATGGGCTGAACTCTTTGAAGCCGTCCTCAACTGACCGTCATCTATTAACGATGAGGCAATAGACAGGATTCTCCAGGTCGATATCAACAGCGCCATGGATGACCCACCAGTAGTAGCCAAAGTAATGAAAGCTGTCAGCCGGCTATCCAGTGGCAAAGCCCCAGAGGCACATGCCATACTTGCAGACATTTACAAAGCTGCTGGTCCTGTACTTATCGAGAAGCTCACTGAGTTGTTCCAGTTGTTTTGGAAGCAAGGATCCATTCCTCAGGAATTTAAAGATGCTTCCATCGTACACTTCTACAAGAGGAAGGGCAATCGGCAAGTATATGACAACCACTAAGGAATCTCACAACGACAGTGCCTACACAAGTCTGTCCAATATGTGCTAGGACATTCAGTGCCCGAATTGGCCTGATCAGTCATCTTTGGACACACCGCAACCAGCCTCAAAATGACTAATGGTGTCGAGGTCCTCATTGACGACAATGGACGAACAACATTTACAGATTCTGATCTGTTAATGTGCCACTATCAGTGTGCTTCTTAACTATGATCAGCAGCATTTGCATTCATTTGGTCTTTTGTCCAGGACATCTTTGTCAAACTCCCCCTATCACTGGACCTCCATTCGACACCTCCAATTCCACTGCCCCCTCCCCTGCCAGCCCCAGGTAGAAATCTCATACTATTTCCGGTTTTCTTTAGCTTTGATGAAGGGTCATCCAGACTGGAAATGTTGGCTCTATTCTCTCTCCACAGAGGCTGTCAGACAAAGATCAAAGAAAATTACAGCACAGGAACAGCCTTTCAGGTCTCCAAGCCTGCACTGACTATGCTGCCTGACTGAACTAAAACCCCAGGGACCTTCTATTCCCATCCTATCCATGGACTTGTCAAGATGCCCCTTAAAAGTCACTATCATATCCATTTCCACTACCTCCTGCTGAGATTTGCCAGCATTTTCTGTTGGCTTCCACAGTATTGGGTTTCACATGGCCTTACCTTTGGCTGCTGAGGGCTTTGCTGGGGTTTGCTTGGTGCGAGCCTGGCAAAATGAGGAGTTGTCATTGCCACTGGCTCTGTTGCTGATGTTTGCACTTCCAAGGCATGAACTGTGAGTTCCTGAACCACTGGCTGGAAGAAAAAATTGGCACTGGAATATTAATTACATCATGGAAAACTCCAAACATCCAAATGTCTGCTACCCCTTACTGTAATTCACACAAGTCCCTTTCTCTCATTTTTCAGCTAGGACATACCTTTCTGAGTTCACTGGCCGACACTGCTTCCCAATCAGCAACAGCTCCAATCTCAAAGTGCTCAAACCTCCTGTCCAAATTCCTTTAAAGTCTCACTTCAATTTTCCATTTCCTCCAACTCCAAAAACCCTCCCTATCACTGTAACCTCCTCCAGCCCCTACATCCCTCCCTATCTATGTAACCTCTTCCAGCCTCTACATCACTCCCTGTCTCTGAAACCTCCTCCAGTCCCTACACCCCTCTCCATCTCTGTACCTCCTCCAGCTCCTACAACCATCCCTATCTCTGTAGCCTCTTCCAGCCCCTACACCCCTCCCTATCTCTGTAATCTCTTCCAACTTCTACACCCCTATCTCTGTAACCTCCCCACCCCCTACAATCCTTCCTATCTTTAAACCCCCTTCTAACCTACAACCCTCCCTATCTCTGCAATCTCCTCCAGCCCCTACACCTCTCCCTATCTGTGTAACCTCCTCCAACACCTACATCCCTCCCTATCTTTGTAATCTTCTCCAGCCCCTACACCCCTCCCTATCTCTGTAACCTCCTCCCACACCTACATCCCTCCCTATCTTTGTAACCTTCTCCAGCATGGGATTTCTGCAAGTGTGCCAATTTCACCCACAGTTCAAAGATCGGCACATTTGCTGGGTTGTCCATTCTAAATTTCCCCTTAGTGTCCAAAGATGTGTAAGCTAGGTGGTTTAGCCATTTGATTTGACTTATTATTGTCACATGTATTGGGAAACAGTGAAAAGTATTGTTTTTTGTGTGCAATACAGACAAAGCATTCCGTTCATAGAGTACATAGGAGGAAGGAAAGGAGAGGGTGCAGAATGTAGTGTTAGAGTCATACTAGGGTGTAGAGAAAGATCAACTTAAGATAAGGTAGCTCCATTCAAAAGTCTGACAGCAGCAGGGAAGAAGCCGTTTTGAGTTGGTTGGTGTATGACCTCAGACTTTTGTATCTTTTTCCTGATGGAGGAAGGTGAAAGAGAGAATGTCCAGGGTGCGTGGAGTCCTTATTATGCTGGCTGCTTTTCCCAAGACAGCAGGAAATGTAGACGGAGTCAATGGATGTGAAGCTGGTTTGCATGATGGTAAATGCATGGATTTATGTGGATCAGGCGGGGGTGGGCGGGCATGGGTAAGATCTCTTTCAGACCGTCAGTGCAGATTTGATGGGTGAATAGGGATTCTATGGTAAAAACAAGCAGCATTTTCCTAGCGAATTTAATGTAGTAAAACATTCAACTCAACTCGATTTTCAAATTTGCTGACGACATCACCATAGTGGGTCGCATCTCAAACAATGACAAGATAGACAAGTGATGAGATAGAGAATTTGGTGAACTGGTACGGTAACAATAATCTCTCCCTCAATGGCAACAAGACAAAGGAGATTGTCACTGACTTTAGAAAGCGTGGAGGAGAACAATGGGGGCGAAGTAGAAAGCGTTGAGAGCTTCAAGTTTTTAGGTATCCAGATCACTAACATGTCATCCCCGTGCCGACACTATAGTTAAGAAAGCCCACCAATGTCCTACATTCTCAAAACACTAAGGAAATTTGGCATGTCCGCTCCGACTCTCACCAACTTTTACAGATGCCCCATAGAAAGCATTCTTTCTGGTTGTATCACAGCTTGGTATGGGCTCCTGCTCTGCCCGAGAACGCAAGGAACTACAAAGGGTTGTGAATGTAGCCCAGTCCATCACACAAACCAGCCTCCCATCCATTGACTCTGTCTACACTGCCTTGGCAAAGCAGCCAGTATAATTAAGATTTCATGCACCCCAGAATTCTCTCTTCCATCTTCCAGTGGGAAAATGATACAAAAGTCTGAGATCACATACCAACCGACTCAAGAACAGCTTCTTCCCTGCTGCTGTCGGACTTTTGAATGGACCTACCTTGCATTAAATTGACCTTTTGCTACCCCCTAGCTATGACTGGAACATTACATTCTGCACTTTCTCCTTTCCTTTATGAACGGTATGGTCTTTCTGTTTCACATGCAAGAAGCAATACTTTTCACTGTATGCTAAAATACAAAGAACGACACAGCACGGGAAACAGGCCCTTCGGCCCAACGAGCCCGTGCCGCCATTTTAACATTGTGAATTCTCTTGTCTACACTTATGGCACTCCACATTGGAAACCAGATTAAGGGGAGACTAATTTAGGGACAATTTGTTACACCAATCAGCCTAAGAGCACATCTTTGGGGTGTGGGAGGAAACTGGAGCACCTGGAGAAAACCCATGCAAGCACGGGGAGAATGCGCAAACTCCCACAGATACTGGCCCGAATCCATGTATCGGCACAGCAAACAGTGATAGTCACTGAACTGTTGTGTTGCCCATCAGCTGGTCCAGTTTAAGCGTAGACTAAGCATGAAGCACTAGGCTACTCTCGAAACATCCAAGAGCAGCCCTCGCACGACCCACCGTGTGTATGCCCCTTGTTGGACAACAAGGCGGACCGAAGCACCAATGGAGTAAAAGAGAAAAACATCAATAACATGCACATCTTATGCAAAGATTCAAGGGAATCCCCAGAAGCTCAAAATGTGTGACAATAATAAATCAAATCAAATCAAATCATTCCAAGGTCCTTCACAGGAGCATTTATCAAACAAAATTTGACACCAAACCACATGAAAAGATAAAGCTTGGTCAAAGAGGGGCTTTTTAAAGAAGGGAGAGCAATGGAGAGAAATAGAAAGAGCGAGAGAGAGGAGCAGAGAGGTTAAGGGAGGGAAATCCAGTCTTTCTGTGAAGGCAGCCTGTGATGGAAATATGTAAGGCCGTAGAATTGGAGTTTTTGGAGGGTTGCAGGATAGGAGGAAGTTTCAGAGATAGAGATGGGTTTGAGGACATGAAGGGATTTGAAAAAAGGATGAGAATTTTAAAATGGAGGGCAGCACATGGTCAGTCCTAACACCAACAAAGAGAGAGGGAGAGGACTGACATGGGGCAATGATGCACAAATAGAACAAAGGAGCAGTGGGCAGATACCCAGTGGGGCAAAGCGAATGCAGAATAGCAGACATGCTTTTCAGGAACATTTTACATGCTTACATTGAACGATAGGTGATGAGGCTTGGGTGAATTTGGTGGTGCAGTGACAGCATTCGGCATTTCCACTTCGCCAGCACTCTCTACAGTCTGTGGTGGAATGTCACCAGTCCAGTTGCCTGCAGTCGGATCATCCATGCTGTAAAATCATTAACAAACAGCAAGAGGTTAACTTCATAAATAATGAAGTTAATCTTCACAAAGAATACTTTAAGGTAGGCAGCAAGCTATGCACTTTTAATTTTTTCTTATTCATTCTAAGGATGTGATATGGGTTCGTTGGCTGGCCAGCATTTAATGTCCATCCCTAATTGCCCTTGAGAAGGTTTTGGTGAGCTGCCTTCTTGAAACGCTGCAGTCTATGGGGTGTAGGTACACCCACAGTGCTTTCAGGGAGGGATTTCTGGGATTTTGATCCAGTAACTGTGAAGGAATGGCCAAGTCAGGATAGTGAGTGACTTGGAGGGGACCCTCCAGGTGATGGTGTTCCCAGGTACCTGCTACCCTTGTCCTTCTAGATGGTGGTGGTTGTGCATTTGGAAGGTGCTGCCTAAGGAGCCTTGGTGAGTTGCTATAGATAGTATACAGCTGCCACTGTGCATCCATGGTGGAGGTTGTAAGTATTTGTGGATTGGGTGCCAATCAAGCGGGCAGCTTTGTCCTGGATGGTGTTAAGCTTGTTGAGTGTTGTTGGGAGCTGCATCCACTCAGGCAAGTGGTGAGTATTCCTTCATACCCCTGACTTGTGCCTTGTAAATGGTGGAGAGACTTTGGGGGAAGTCAGGAGATGAGTTACATGCCACAGTATTCCAAACCACTGACCTGCTCTTGTAGCCACAGTATTTATGTTTGGTGCAGTTCAGTTTCTGGTCAATGGTAACCCCCAGGATTATCATTATAGAAACATAGAAGATAGGAGCAGGAGGAGGCCATTTGGCCCTTCGAGTCTGCTCCACCATTCATTACGATCATGGCTGATCATCCAACTCAATAACCTAATCCTACTTTTCCTCCATAGCCTCTAATCCCATTCGCCCCAAGTGCTATATCTAACTGTCTCTTGAATACATTAATGTTTTGGGGTACTGAGCGATGGTAGGGCCATTGAATGCCAAGAAGCATGGTAAGATCTTCGCTTGTTGGAGATAGTCATTGCTTAGCCCTTGTGTGGTGCTAATGTTATTTGCCACTTATCATCCCAAGCCTGGATATTGTCCAGGTCTTACTGCATTTGGATATGGATTGCTTTGATATCTGGGGAGTCACGAATGGTACTCAACATTGTGCAATCGTCAACGAACATCCCCCCTTGTGGCCTTATGTTGGAGGGAAGGTCATTGATGAAGCAGCTGAAGATGATTAGGCCTAGGGCACTAACCCTGGAGCTGTGATGGCTGACCTCCAGCAACCATAACCATCATTCTTTGTGATAGTTTTGACCCTAACCAGCAAAGATCTTTCCCCCTGATTCCACTGACTCCAGTTATGCTAGGGCTTATTGATGTCACACTCGGTCAACTACTGCTTTGATGTCAAAGGCAGTCACTTGCGTCACCTCTGGAGTTTAACTATTTTGTCCATCTTTGAACCAAGGCGGTTATGAGGTCAAGAGCTAAGTGGCCTTGGCAGAACCCAAACTGAACATCAGTGAAGAGGTTACTGCTAAACAAGTGCTGCTTCATTACACTGTTAATGACGCCTTCCATCACTTTACTGATGATCAACAGTAAACTGATGGGGCAGTCATTGGTTGGGTTGGATTTGCTCTGTTTCTTGTGTACAGGACACACCTGAGCAATTTTCCACATTTCCAGGTAAATGCTAGTGTTGTAGCTATACTAAAGTAGCTTGTCTAGGGGAGTGGAAAGTTCTGGAGCAAAAGGCCTCAGTTTTATTGCCAGAATATTGTCAGGGCCCATAAGTGCATTCTGCTGTTTCTTGATATCACATGGAGTGAATCAAATTGCCTGAAGACTGGCGACTGTGATGTTGGATCATCCAGTCGGCACTTCTGTCTGAAGACAGTAGCAAATACCTCAGCCTTATCTTCTGCAATGATGTTCTGGGCTCCCACATCATTGAGGGATGGGGATATTTGAGAAGCTTTCTCCTCCATTGAGTTGGTTAATTGTCCCCCACCATTCATGGCTTATTTCTGATCCATTAGTTATGGGATTGGTTGCTGCTTCAGCTGTTTGGCATGCAAGCAGTTTTATGTTGTAGCTTCACGAGGTTGACACCTCATTTTTAGGAATCCCTGCTGCTGCTTCTGGCATATCCCCCTGCTCTTCATTGAACACTGGTTTGGTGGTAATGGTAGAGTGGGGGATATACTCAACAATAAGGTTAATGATTGTGGTTGAGTGCAATTCCATTGCTGCTGATGGTCCACTGCACCTCTTCGTTGCCCAGTTTTGAGTTGCCAGATCTATCCGAAGTCTATTCCATTTGGCATGGTGGGAGTGCCACACAACACAATGGAATTTAATGTTGGCAAGTGCGAGGTGGTCCACTTTGGTAGGAATAATGGTAGGAAGGACTATTACTTACGTGGAGAAAAACTGCAGCAGGCGACGGTGCAGAGGGACCTCAGGGTCCTTGTGCATGAGTCGCAAAAACCCAGCCTGCAGGTGCAGCAGGTGGTCAGGAAGGCAAATGGGATGCTGGCCTTCATAGCGAGGGGGATTGAATATAAAAGTAGGGAGGTCTTGCTGCAACTGTATAGTGCATTGGTGAGGCCGCAGCTGGAGTACTGTGTGCGGTTTTGGTCGCCGCACTTATGCAAGGATATTTTGGCCTTGGAG
This sequence comes from Carcharhinus amblyrhynchos, assembly GCF_965287045.1. Lineage (NCBI taxonomy): Eukaryota > Metazoa > Chordata > Chondrichthyes > Carcharhiniformes > Carcharhinidae > Carcharhinus > Carcharhinus amblyrhynchos. The sequence continues at coordinate 75,631,435 of NC_137336.1, read as the reverse complement.
GGAGTGCAGAGGAGGTTTACTAGGCTGATACCAGAGTTGAGGGGGTTGAGCTATGAGGAGATGGACAAGTCCCCAGGACCGGATGGAATGCGTCCGAGGGTTCTGAAAGAAATGGCAGAGGTGATAGTGGATGCCTTGGTGGTTATTTTCCAAATGTCGCTGGATTCCGGGGAAGTGCCGGAAGATTGGAAAGCGGCTAATGTTACGCCGTTGTTTAAGAAGGGTGGCAGGCAAAAGGCAGGGAATTATAGGCCAGTTAGTTTAACGTCTGTTGTAGGTAAAATGTTAGAATCCGTCATCAAGGAGGAAATAGTGAGGCATCTTGAGGGGAATTGCTTGATAGAGCAGAGACAGCATGGTTTCGTTAAGGGGAAGTCGTGTCTGACAAATTTATTGGAGTTCTATGAGGATGTGTCTAGGGCGGTGGATAGAGGAGAGCCGGTGGATGTGGTCTTTCTTGATTTTCAGAAGGCGTTTGACAAGGTACCTCACAAGAGGTTATTGCAGAAGGTAAGGGGGCATGGAGTTGGGGGTAGGGTGTTAGCGTGGATAGAGGATTGGTTGTCAAATAGGAGGCAGAGAGTGGGGGTTAATGGGTGCTATTCGGATTGGCGGTTGGTGACTAGTGGAGTGCCCCAGGGGTCGGTGCTGGGGCCTCAGCTATTTACCATTTATATAGATGATCTGGAGGAGGGAACCGAGTGTATGGTGTCAAAATTTGCTGATGACACCAAGATTGGTGGAACGGCAAATTGTGCGGAGGGTGTGGAGAGTCTGCAGGATCTAGATAGGCTGGGCGAATGGGCCAGGAACTGGCAAATGGCATTTAATGTTGGCAAGTGCGAGGTGGTCCACTTTAGTAGGAATAATGGTAGGAAGGACTATTACTTACGTGGAGAAAAACTGCAGCAGGCGACGGTGCAGAGGGACCTCAGGGTCCTTGTGCATGAGTCGCAAAAACCCAGCCTGCAGGTGCAGCAGGTGGTCAGGAAGGCTAATGGGATGCTGGCCTTCATCGCGAGGGGGATTGAATATAAAAGTAGGGAGGTCTTGCTGCAGCTGTATAGGGCATTGGTGAGGCCGCAGCTGGAGTACTGTGTGCAGTTTTGGTCGCCGCACTTATGCAAGGATATTTTGGCCTTGGAGGGAGTGCAGAGGAGGTTTACTAGGCTGATACCGGAGTTGAGGGGGTTGAGCTATGAGGAGAGGCTGAATAAACTAGGCTTGTACTCGTTAGAGTTTAGAAGAATGAGGGGAGATCTCATTGAGACGTATAAGATGATGAATGGGATGGATAGGATAGAGGTGGAGACACTCTTCCCACTCAAAGGACAGTAGGACTAGGGGGCACAGCCTCAAGATAAAGGGGGGGGGGGCGGTTTAGAACGGAGTTGAGGAGGAACTTCTTCACTCAAAGGGTGGTGAATCTCTGGAATTCTCTGCCCGTTGAAGTGGTGGAGGCTGCCTCGCTAAATATTTTTAAGACGCGGGTTGATGGATTTTTGATAAGTGAGGGGATTAAGGGTTATGGGGAGAGGGCGGGAATGTGGAACTGAGTCACGACAGATCAGCCATGATCTTATTGAATGGCGGGGCAGGCTCAAAGGGCTAGATGGCCTACTCCTGCTCCTATTTCTTATGTTCTTATGAAAGGTATCCTCAATGTGAAGACAGGACTTTGTCTCCACAAGGATTGTGTGTGAACATTCTTACCGATACTGTCATGGATAGATGTGTCTTCAGTAGGCAGGCTGGTGAGGATGAGCTCAAGTATGTTTTTCGCTCTTGTTAGTTCCCTCACCACCTGACGCAATCTCAGCCAAGCAGCCATGTCTTTTAGGACCTAGCCAGCTTGGTCAGTAGTGTTTAAGCTTATTTATCAGTGTCACAAGTAGGCTGACATTAACACTGCAATGAAGTTGTTGTGAAAATCCCCCTAGTTGCCACACTCTGGTACCTGTTTGGGTACACTGAGGAAGAATGTAGCATGGCCAGTGCACCTAACCAGCATGTCTTTCAGACTGTGGGAGGAAACCCACAGAGACACGGGGAGAACATGCAGACTCCACATGGACTGTGACCCAAGCCCGGAATTGAACCTGGGTCACTGGGGTTGTGAGGCAGCAGTGCTAACCACTGTGTCACCATGCCACCCCTTAATAGAGGTGCTACTCAGGCACTCTTGGTGGTGGACATTGAAATCCCTCACCAATGATATAGTACCAGAACGTACCAAAGTGAATTCTGCCCCCCCTCCTTGCCACCTTCAGTGCTTCCTGCAACTGGGGGTTCAACATGGAAGAGCACTGATATCATACGTGCTCCATTTGTGGGCAAGTGCAACATGACATATCCACATTGTAACTCCTAAAAACTCAACTCACTAACATACATACTAATAGTGCACACTGACACCAATTTTTTAAAGTGATTGTCACATTCAATTGCCACTCACTCAGAGCTTGAATCATCTCTGTCAGTGATATCCTCCTTCTGGTTCATCATCTTCCTTCAGTATATTCACTCTCTCTTGCACTTGCTTCTCTTTTCCCAGGTGGAAGTTCTGTCTCAGATTGTATATCAGTCTCTCTCTCTCTCAAATGTTAGAAATCACTTTTTCAGCTATCCCTGTCCCATGAGTTGGATATCACTCTCATTGGTGCTATATATCACTCTGAGGTGTTGGTTAGCACGCAAGTGTGTATCACTCTTAGATACTGTATATGCTCCCTCAGGCCTATATCACTCTCTCAGGTGGATAGTTGCCCCTTAGATATTATATATGGCTTTTCCAGGTGTACTTCTCTCTCTTTGTCTCAGGTATTCTCTCAAACCTCTTTCATTTGTTCTTTTCTGTCTCTGTGCCCCACCTTTCTCCCTCTCATCTGCTATGTACTGCTTCTCTGAGGTGTTGTTGCGGTAGCGCCTGCTTCTTTTGGAGCAATTTCCTCTACTCTCAAGTATTCCACCCTACCCAAGTAGAATCTGGGTGCTCCTCTGTTACATGTACGCTCCCACCAGATGCACGATGCTTTCCGTGCTGTGTATACAATCCTCTCTCGGGTAATATATCCCACTTGGGCCGCTTTTCTGCTCTATAGGTTTCTGTACACTCCTCTCACAGGTATTCCATGGCCCTTTCTCAGATGTAGTGTTGGTTCTAGTGTCCCTGTTGTTTGCTCTCTGCCTTGCTTCTTTGGTCCCCTACCTTACTCTGATGCTGTAATTCTATATCTGAGGTTTGCTCCCCTCTTCTGTTCCTTTGTGATTTCTGGTATATGTACCTTCTTCCCCAGGTGGTTGAACCTCTCTCAAGAGTTTGTCCTTCTCCCTCTATCTCAGTCGTGTGCAGGACTTATCATATATTTGCTTCCCTGTTACCCAATGCAGATATTTTCACCTATTTCTCAGGGGTTTGTTCCCCTTTCTCCCTCAGGTCGCTTCTTAGGTGTAAGATTTTCTCAGGAATGTTTGCTTGTCTTCCTCTCAAGTTTAAAACCCTGTCAGAAGTATGTTTTTCTCAAGTTTATTTTTCCTCTTATAGATGCTCTTTCTTCTCTCAGGTATAGCTGACTTGTGCCTCAGATGTTGGCACCAGTGTCTCCACCTCTCCTATGTCGTTTCTCTGTCTCTCTTAGGTATAGGCACCTCCTACTCAGATCAGCATTGGCAGCACAATTTCTTTCAGGTCTCTCTCTCTCTCTTCCTCACTCTCTCAGGTGCAGCCACTGCTCTCTCAGATGATTTCTCTCCTCACTCTCTCAGGTGTAGTCTCTCCTCTCAGGTAAGGTCTCTCCTCTTCTCTCTTAGTGAGATCTCTCTTCCTCTCAGGTGAGGTCTCCTCTCTCTCAGATGACGTCTCTCCTCTTCTTTCAGTTGCGGTGTCTCCTCCTGTCTCGGGTGAGGTCTCTCTCTCAGGTGAGGCCTCTCTCTCTCAGGTGAGGTCTCACCTCCTCTGTCTCAGATGAGGCCTCTCAGGTGAAGTACCCCTCCCTCTCACAGAGGTGGTCTCTCCACCTGTCTCTCAGGTGATGTTTCTCTACCTCTCAGGAAGTGTTTCTTCTCTTCAGTCTCAGGCGATATATCCCTCTCTCTCTCACCGATGATGTATTTTCTGTTTCACACAGGTGATGTATTTTTCTCTCTCTCGCTCTTCCAGGTGATGGCTCTCTGTCTCAGCTGATGTACCTCCTCCACTCTCTCAGGTAATGTTTTTCCTTGCTCTCTCAGGAGATGGTTCCTATCTCTCAGTTTGGTGATGACGCTCCTCTTTTCTCCAATGTGATGTCCCTCTCTTTCTCTCTTGATATATATTTTCTCCTTACTGTCTCAGGAGAAATCTGTCTCCCTTTCAAATGATATCTCTCTCCTCTCTCAGGCGAAATACTTCAAATGATACCTCTCTTTGGTAATTTCTCTCAGTCAGTGTCGCTCAGATGATTTCTCTCTTTCAAGCAATGTTTCTCAAGTTATAGCTCCAGGCAATATCTCTTTCCTCCTCTATATGGTGATATCTCTCAGGTAATATCTCTCTCCTCTCTCAGGCGATGTCTCTCAAGTTATAGCTCCCAAGCGATGTCTCTCTCTCGCTCTCCCCTCCTGTCTCAGGCAATATCTCTCTCGTCTCTCTGAAATGATATTTTTCAGGTAATATCTCTCTCCTCTCTCAGGCGATGTCTCTCAAGTTATAGCTCCCAAGCGATGTCTCTCTCTCGCTCTCCCCTCCTGTCTCAGGCAATATCTCTCTCGTCTCTCTGAAATGATATTTTTCAGGTAATATCTCTCTCCTCTCTCAGGCGATATCTCCAAGCAATATCTCTCTCATCTCTCTGAAGTGATATCTTTCAGGTAATATCTCTCTCCTCTTCTCTCAGGTTAGCTCCCAGGTTACTGCTCTCTCTTCTCTAAGATGTTATCACTCAGGTAATATCTCTCAGGTGATGTCTCTCAAGCAATGTCTCTCTCCTCCTCTGCCTCAGGCAATGTTTCTCAGGCAATGTCCCTCAGGCGATATCTCTTGCTACAGAATATCTTTCAGGTAATATCTCTCTCCTCCAATCTCAGTAGTATCACTCAGGTTATAGCTCCCAGGTGATATCTTTCTCCTCTCTAACATGAAATCTCTCAGATAATATCTCTCTCTCCTCCCTCAGGCAATGTCCCTCAGGTGACGTCTTTCAGATGAAGTCTCTCAGGTGATGTCTCTCAGTCAATGTCTCTCTCCTCCTCTGTCTTAGGTGATATCTCTCCCTGCAGCAATAGCTTTTAGGTAATATCTCTCTCCTCCTCACTCAGGTTATATCTCTCTCCACCTATCTCGGGCACTTTCTCTCAGGTGTTATTTCTCTCAGCTGATATCTCTCCTCTCAGCTGATATCTCTCCTCCCCTCTCTCAGCTGATATTTTTCTATCTCTCTCTCTCTCAACGTCTATCTCTCAGAAGGTCTCTCTTCCCCCCTCCCCGCTGTAGGTGATATCTCTCTTCCTCTCTCAGGTAATATCTCTTAGGCAATATTTCTCTCCTCCTCTCTCTAGTGATTATCTCACAGGTGATATTTGTTTGCTCTCTCTTGGTGATATCCCTGTGCTCCTCTCTCAGGTGATTTCTCAGAGGTGATATTTCCTTGCTCTCTCTGGTGATGTTTCTCTCTCTCTCTCACAGGCAATATCACTCAGGCGATACTCTTTTCTCTCAGGTGATATCTCTCTTCCCAAGTGATATCTCTAACAGGTAATCTCTACTTCACCTAATGTCTCAGCCTCTCTCAGGAGATATTTCTCATATATTCCCTCTCTGGTGATATTTCTCAGATAATCTCTCTCTGCCTCTCTCCCTGTCCCTCTCTTTTGTCTCAGATAATCCTTTTCTCCTTGGTGATATTTCTCTCCAGTAACCCTTCTTTCAAGCAATTTTACTGTGCCTCTTTCAAGCGATATTTCTCAGGTAATTCCTTTCTCTGCCTCTGCCTCTCTCTCAGGTGATATTTCTCAGGCAAACTTGATCTCTCAGGTAACTCCTCTCTACCTCTCTCTTAGGGAACCCTTCTGTCTGCCTTTGCCCCAGGTACTGCTGCTCTATCAGACAATCCAAATCTCTCTTAACTAATCCCTCTCACTTTCTCAGGTAATTGTCCTCTCCCTTCACATTTTCTTTCAGAAGTTACCTCTCTCTGGTAATCCCTGTCCCCCTCCCTCTCTCTTGTAATCCCTGTCCCCCTCCCCCTCTCTCGTAATCCCTGTCCCCCTCCCTCTCTCTCTCTCCCTGTCCCCCTCCCTCTCTCTCTCTCCCTGTCCCCCTCCCTCTCTCTCTCTCCCTGTCCCCCTCCCTCTCTCTCTCTCCCTGTCCCCCTCCCTCTCTCTCTCTCCCTGTCCCCCTCCCTCTCTCTCTCTCCCTGTCCCCCTCCCTCTCTCTCTCTCCCTGTCCCCCTCCCTCTCTCTCTCTCCCTGTCCCCCTCCCCCTCTCTCTCTCCCTGTCCCCCTCCCTCTCTCTCTCTCCCTGTCCCCCTCCCTCTCTCTCTCTCCCTGTCCCCCTCCCTCTCTCTCTCTCCCTGTCCCCCTCCCTCTCTCTCTCTCTCCCTGTCCCCCTCCCTCTCTCTCTCTCCCTCTGGTAATCCCTTTCTCTGCCTCTTTCTCAGGTAATTTTAGGTGATATTTTTCCCAGGTAATCCCTTCAACCCACCTCTTTCTCTCTGCCTGTGTAATTCAGATAATCCGTCTTTTTGTCTTTCTTTCAGGTAACTCCTCTGACTTTCTCTCAAGTAATCCCTCTCTCTATTTTTCTCTCAGGTAATCTCCCTCTCAGGTTATTTTATTCTCAGGTAATCCCTTTCAGGCAATATCTCTCCCTACCCTTCTTCCACTCTCAAGTAATCTCTGTCAAATAATCTCACTTTCCCTGCTCCTCTTAATCAAGTAATCTACCTCTCTCACATAATCTTAAGAAATATCTCTCCTCTCAGGTGATATCTCTCAGGCACTATCCTTCTCTTACTTTCTCTAATAATATTTCCCTCTCTCAGGTAATTGGCCTGTCTCAGGTAATCTTTTTATCCCTCCTTCTCAGGTAATCCCTCCCCTCTCTCTCTGTCTCCAATAATCTCCCCTCTCAGGTAATCCCTCCTTCCTTTCAATAACGAACCCCTCAGGTTAATCCCACTCTCCCTTACTCTCAGGTAATTGTAATGTCCCTCTTTCAGGAAATCTCCCTCCTTAGCTCTGGCTGTCTCTCTCCTTCAGGTAATCTCTCACCCTATTTCACGTAATCTGCCTCTCTCTCTCAGGTAATCCTTATCTTTCTTAAGTAATCCCTCTCAGTAATCCCTGTCTCACTCTCTCAGGTAATCCCCCACTTTTCAGGCCAACTGCTCTTTCAAGTGACAGATCAAATAACCCCTTTCCTCCCTATCTCAGATAATCACCCTTTCTATCAGGTAATCCCTCTACTCCTCCCTCACTAAGGTAATTTCCCTCCCTACTTCAAGCAATATCTCCCCTCTCTCAAGTAATTCCTCTCCCTCTTTTAAGTAATCTCCTCTCAAGTAATTTGTATCTCTACCTCAAGTAATCTCTCTCTCCTTCTGTTGGGTAATCTCCTTTCATCTCAGGAAATCTCCCTCTCCCTTAGGTAATCTCCCTCTGGTAATCTTCCTCTCCTTCAAGTAACCTCCTTCTCCCTCGGGTAATCTCCCACCATCTATGGTAAACACTATTTCAGGTAATCTCTATCTAAGGTAGGGCCTATCCGAGGTAAATTCTCCCAGGTAATCTCCCTCTATCTCAGATAAACTCTACCTCAGGCAAACTCTATCTAAGGTAAACTTTATCCAAGGTCATCTCTATCTCAGGTACCCTCTCTCTCTCTATTGCAGGCAATCTTTACCTAAGGTAATTTCTATCTCAGGTGGACTATCTCAAATAGACTGTATCTCAGGTAAACTCTATTTTAGGTAATCTCTCTCAGGGAAACTACCTCAGGTAAATACTATGTGAGGTAAGATCTCCCTCAGGTAATCTCTATCTCAGGTAGACTGTATCTCGGGTAAACTCTATCTCAGGAAGACTATCTCAAATAGACTGTATCTCAGGTAACATCTATCTCAGGAAACATTATCTGAGGTAAGCTCCCCTTCAGATAATCTCTATCTCAGGTAAACACTATCTGAAGTAAGTTGTCCCTCAGGGAAACTCCCTCTATCTGGTAAATTCTAAGTTAAACTCTCCCTCAGGTAAATGCTATCTCAAGCAGTCACTCTCTATCAGGTAGCCACTGTCAATCTCAGGTGGCCTCCCTCTATCTCAGGTAGCCTCTCTCTCTCTATCAGGTAGCCACTGTCAATCTCAGGTGGCCTCCCTCTATCTCAGGTAGCCTCTCTCTCTATCTACTTCTCTCTGCCACCTGGGCTCGAGACTCCGCCTCAAACCGTCACTCTTCATTCAAATTTCCCGCCCCGGCCCACGTGCCGACCCCGCCCCTCCTCCGTCGCCCCGCCTCTTCAGTGAGGCGAGGAGGCGGGGCTATCAATCTGCGGCTGCGCGGCCGTTCCGCAGCGTCTCCCCACCCGCCAACGGGTTGGCAAGCACTGATTGGCTGAGCCCCCGGCCTTGCGTCCCACTACGTACGTTCCGCCCGCCGGGTGGACACTTTCAATTATTTCCGCCAGCCCAGCTATCAATCATACGCTCGAGCTGATTGGCTTGAATGCCCTCCACAGGCTCCGCCTCCCTTCCGCCCCGCACCGCCGTCGGTGCGTCCCTCGCGCAGTCAGTACGACCGGCCTTGGTCACGCCCCACTGAAAACTGTCAATCATCCTGATAACCACGCCCCCTCACCGGCAGGGCGGGAAAGCAGGCAGCACCTGGTCCACAAGGCAGCCATGTTCGGCATTTTGGTCAATGGGCGAATGGGGGCAAAAATGGAAAGACATTGAGTCTTTTTGGCTTCAGTGTGCTACCTTGATGGCCTGTCAATGGAAATTGATCATTTATTCTCAGATCGCACCCAATCTTGTGATAAAAACAAATGACTGCGGATGCTGGAGTCATAAGAACATAAGAAATAGGAGCAGGAGTAGGCCATCTAGCCCTTCGAGCCTGCCCCGCCATTCAATAAGATCATGGCTGATCTGTCGTGGCTCAGTTCCACTTTCCCGCCCTCTCCCCATAACCCTTAATCCCCTCTCTTATCAAGAACCCATCAACCCGCGTCTTAAAAATATTTAGCGAGGCAGCCTCCACCACTTCAACGGGCAGAGAATTCCAGAGATTCACCACCCTTTGAGTGAAGAAGTTCCTCCTCAACTCTGTTCTAAACCGCCTCCCCTTTATCTTGAGGCTGTGCCCCCTAGTCCTACTGTCTTTTTTGAGCGGGAAGAGTCTCTCCACCTCTATCCTATCCATCCCATTCATCATCTTATATGTCTCAATGAGATCTCCCCTCATTCTTCTAAACTCTAACGAGTACAAGCCAAAAGAGAAACTGCTGGAAAATCTCATCTGTAAGGAGAGAAAAGAGCTGACATTTCCAGCACAGATGACCTTTTGTTAAAGCCAAGAGGCAGAGAAAATGGGAGATATTTATACTGCAGAGGGAGGGAATGAAAGATGAGTCACAGAAATCAGGGGAAATGGCAGCCCATAGAGTCAGAAAGAAGTTTCACAACACCAGTTTTAAAGTCCAACAGGGAGCGGGCGTTCTCACCCACTCCCACCCGCCTGATGAAAGGACAGTCTGTTCCAAACGTTTGTGGCATTTTTAACTGAAGAACATAAGAAATAGGAGCAGGAGTAGGCCATCTAGCCCTTCGAGCCTGCCCCGCCATTCAATAAGATCATGGCTGATCTGTCGTGGCTCAGTTCCACATTCCCGCCCTCTCCCCATAACCCTTAATCCCCTCGCTTATCAAAAACCCATCAACCCGCGTCTTAAAAATATTTAGCGAGGCAGCCTCCACCACTTCAACGGGCAGAGAATTCCAGAGATTCACCACCCTTTGAGTGAAGAAGTTCCTCCTCAACTCCGTTCTAAACCGCCCCCCCCCCCCCCCACTTTATCTTGAGGCTGTGCCCCCTAGTCCTACTATCCTTTCTGAGCGGGAAGAGTCTCTCCACCTCTATCCTATTCATCACCTTATACGTCTCAATGAGATCTCCCCTCATTCTTCTAAACTCTAACGAGTACAAGCCTAGTTTATTCAGCCTCTCCTCATAGCTCAACCCCCTCAACTCCGGTATCAGCCTAGTAAACCTCCTCTGCACTCCCTCCAAGGCCAAAATATCCCTGCGTAAGTACGGCGCCCAAAACTGCACACAGTACTCCAGCTGCGGCCTCACCAATGCCCTATACAGCTGCAGCAAGACCTCCCTACTTTTATATTCAATCCCCCTCGCTATGAAGGCCAGACCAATGCCGGCATCTCCACATCAGTCCTTAGAGAGCCAAGGGTGTGAATGCCCAAATGGCAGAGGAGCTGTAAGCTGTGACAGATGAAGATGTGGGGGAGGGAGGGAGTGGGACAGAGGTAGAATGTAGAAAAGGGGAAGCAGTGGGAGAAAAGGTAAGGGAAGAGGGGACGGACTTGGAGAAGAGGGAGAAGAAAAATAAAGACAACAAATAAAAGGTAGAGAACAGTAAAAACTTAAAATAGAATAAAAACAAAGGGGTCGAGGTGGGGCAGAGCAAATCATCTGAAGTTGTTGAACTCGATGTTGAGACTGGAAGCTGTAAAGTGCCTAGCCAGAAGATGAAATGCTGTTCCTCCAGTTTGCGTTGAGTGTCACTGGAACATTGCAGCAGGCCAAGGACGGACACGTGGGCATGGGAGCAGGATCGTGGCAAGCAACCGGAAAGACTGAAGATGCTCAAGAAAGCGCTTACCCAGTCTACACTTGGTCTCTCTGATATAGAGGAGACCACACTGGGAGCAGTGAATGAAATACACCAAACTGAAAGAAGTGCAAGTGAAACACTGCTTAACCTGGAATTAATGTTTTGGACTTGGAAAGACAGCATAGAAAAGGTAAGGGGGCGGGTGTTACACCTGCGATTGCTTAGGAAGGTGCCATGAGTGACGGGGGAGGTGTTGGGTATACTGGAAGAATGGACTAGGTTATCTCGGAGGGAATGGTCTCTGCGGAATGCTGACAGAGGGAGCGAAGGAAAGATGTGCTTGTGGGTGGCACCATGTTGGAGTTGGCGAAAATGGCGGAGGATTATGCTCTGCATGTGGAGGCTGGCAGGGTGAAATGTGAGAACAAGGGGCACTCTATCCTTGTTCGGGAGGGAGGGGAGGGGGTGAGAGTCCTAGTGCACAAGATGGACTGCACGCTGTTGAGGACAACTGTGAATGGGAATCTGTGGGTGAGGAAAAAGGAGCACATATTAGAAGCACCACTTTGGAAAGTGGCATCACTGGAATAAATGTGACAGAGGTGAAGGAGCTGGAGAAAGGGATGGAGTCCTTCCAAGATGTGGGGTGTGAAGAGCTGTAGTCCAGATAGCTGTGGGAGCAGGCTTGGTAGATAGTTTATTGCCAGAAATGGAGACAGAAAGAACAAAGAAAATTACATCACAGGAACAGGCACTTTGGCCCTCCAAGCCTGCACTGACCACGCTGCCCAACTGAACTAAAACCCCCCTACCCTTCCAGGGACCATATGCCCCTATTCCCATCCTGTTCATGCATTTGTCCAGATGCCCCTTAAAACTCACTATTGTATCTGCTTCCACTACCTCTCCCGGCAACAAGTTCCAGGCCCCCACCCTCTCTGTAAAAAGACCTGCCTCATACATCTCCTTTAAACCTTGCCCCTTGCACCTTAAATCTATGCTCCCTAGTAATTGAAAAGGACATGATAGAACTAGATGGGTTTTTCCAACAATCGACAATGGTTTCATGGTCATCAGTAGACTCTTAATTCCATGTTTTTTGTATTGAATTCAAAGTACACCAGCTGCCGTGGCAGGATTCAACCCAGGTCCACCAGAATATTACCTGAGTTTTTGGATTAATAGTTGAGCAATAATACGACAAAGTTATCATTTCCCCAGTAAGATCAAGGAAGGGAAGGGCCTGAGATGGACCAGGTGAAGGAAATGGAAGTGAAGTTGATGAATTTTTCAAGATGTAGATGAGAGCATGAAGCAGCACCAAAATAGTCATCGATGTACCAGTAAAGGAGTTGTGGGAAGGAACCTGGTAGGCCTGGAACAAGGAATCTTTTGATTTTCTTTTGTCAAGACTCCATTTTCCGATTAGGATGCAGAAATGGCCAACATTTGTTGCCCACTCTCAAACCAGGCTTGATCTGAGCAGCTCACTGGACCATTTCAGAGGATGAAGCATCAACTAATAACTAATAATAGCAGTGTTCTACAGGATCCAGTGCTGGGACACCCTGTTTGTAATATATAAACATTTACTTGGTGGTTAGGAAGGCAAACGCAACATTAGCATTCTGTTTTAAAGTTTATTTATTAATGTCACACAAGTAGGCTTACATTAACACTGCAATGAAGTTACTGTGAAAATCCCCTAGTTGCCACACTCTGGAGCTGGTTCGGGTTACACTGAGGGAGAATTTAACATGGCTAATGCACCCTAACCAGCACATCTTTTGGACTGTGGGAGGAAACTGGAGCACCCAGAGGAAACCCACGCAGACACCAGGAGAATGTGCAAACTCCGCACAGACAGTGACCCAAGCTGGAAATCGAACCTGGGTCCCTGGCGCTGTGAGGCAGCAGTGCTAACCACTGTACCACCGTGCCGTCCTTGTTAGCGTTCGAGAGGACTGGAATACAAAAAGAATGATGTACTGCCTGGTCGCCACACTATCAGAAGGACGTGGAAGCTTTGGGAAGAGCGTGCAAAGAAGGTTCACCAGGATGTTGGCTGGTCTCGAGGGCATTCCAGAGGGAAACTAGGATTGTGTTCACTGGAAAGATGGAGGCTGAGGGGAGACCTGATAGAGGTCTACAAAATGATGAGAGGCAGAGACAGGGTGGATAGTCAGAGGCTTTTCCCCAGAGTGGAAGTGTCAATGACGAGGGGCACAGGTTCGAGGTGAGAGGGGGAAAGTTTCAGGGGGATGTGTGGGGGAAGTTTTTTCACACAGAGTGGTGGGTGCTTGGAATGCACTACCGTAGGAGGGGGTGGAAGCAGGCACATTAGCAACATTTAAGAGGTATTTGGATGGGTACATGAATAGGGAGGGAATAGAAGGATACAGACTGACTAAGGGCAGAAGATTTTTTTTTAGTTTAGTTGGGACTTCATGATCAGCACAGCATTGGAGGGCTGAAGGGCCTGTTCCTGCACTGTAGTTTTCTTTGCACTGCTGAGGTTTTATTAGTTTCTAGTCAGACCACATTTGAAATATTGTGAGGAATTGTGAGCCCCATATCTAAGGAGGGATGTGCTGGCCTTGGAGAGATTCCAGGGGAGTTCATGAGAATGATCTCAGGAATAAGAGGCTTAACGTATGAGGAGCATTTGAGGACTCCTAGTCTGTATTTGATGGGAGCTTAGAAGGATGGAGGAGAGGGGGTGATATCGTCGAAACACACAGAATACTAAAAGGCCTGGATAGAGTGGATGTGAAGAGGATGAGTCGGAGAGATTTGTATCTGAGGGCACTGCCTCAGAGTAAAGGGATGATCCTTTAGAACTGAGATGGGGAGGAAGCTCTTCAGCCAAAGGGTGGCCAATCTATGGGATTCGTTTCTACAGAAGGGCTGCGGAGGTCAGGTCATTGAGTGTACTTACGACAGAAATAGATAGGTTCTTGATTGGTGAGGGCATCAAAGATTATGGGGAAAAGGCAGGAGAATGGGGTTGAGAAACATATCAGCCATGATGAATGGTGGAGACTCGATGGGCCAAATTAACTAATTCTCCTTCAAAATCTTATGGTCTTTTGACCGGTCAATGCAAATTTATCATTTATTCTTGGATCCTCCCAATCCTTTGATTTTCTTTGCCCCACCAGCGCCCTGCCCCACCATTCTCCCATTAGGACGTGGGCATTTGTTGCCCATTCTTGTATCACACATACTGAATGGCTCTTTGGGTCATTTCAGAGAACGGTGACAGGTCAACTGGTAACTAGTAGTGTTGCTGGGACCCCTTCTGTTTGTAATATATTTTAGTGAACTGAAGGTTGCCTGATTAGTAAATTTGCAGATGACACAAAAATTGGTGGAATTGCAGATGGTGGCGAGGATTGTCAAAAGATACAGCAGGGTAGAGATACTTTGCAGACTTGGGCAGAGAAATGGCAGATGGAGTTTACTCTGGACAAATGTGAGGTGATGCATTTTGGACGATTAAATTCCAGGGTGAATTATATAGTAAATGACAGAACACTCAGGAACATTGACATACAGAAGGATCTGGGTGTGCAGGTCCACTTGAAAGTTGCAATACAGGTGGCTAAGGTGGTCAAGAAGGAATGCGGCCTAACTGAAATTTTATACACTGTAACGTAACTTGTCAACTCGATGCCCCGGCCAATGAATGCACACTTGCTGTATGCCTTCTTGGCCACCCTAACTGCCTATGTTGCCACTTTCAGAGATCCTTGGACCTACACACCCAGATCCCTCTGAATTTCAATGCTCCTAAGAGTTCTGCCATTTACTGTATAATTCACACCTGAATTTGACCTTCCAAAATGCATCACTTAACATTTGTCCGGATCCGCACTGTCTGTCTGGAGTCTTCGTCTCTGCATGGGTTTCCTTCGGGTGCTCTGGTTTCCTCCCACGCTCCTAAGATGTGTGGGTTTGGTTGATTGGCCAAGCTAAATTGCCTCTTAATGTCAGGGTAATTAGCAGGGTAAATATGTGGGATTACAGGGATAGGGCCTGGGTGCGATTGTTGTCGGTACAGACTTAACGGGCCAAATAGCCTCTTTCTGCCTTGTCAGGATTCTACGATTCTAAACTCCATCTGTCATTTCTTTGTCCAAGTCTGCAGTCTATCTATATCCTGCTGTATCCCTTGACAATCCTCGTCACAAACTCCGCCAATTTTTGTGTCATCCGCAAACTTACTAATCAGACCACCAACATTTTCCTCCAAAGCATTTATATTTACTACAAACAACAGATGTCCCAGCACCAATCCCCATGGAACACCCCGAGTTACAGATCGACAATCTGAAAAATGCCCTTCCACTGCTGCTCTCCGTTACCTCGCAGTGAAGATGGAAGAGGGGAAAGAGGAGAATAAAAAGGGAAACTCGCATGAATCCACGTTTGGGAAAAGGTGATGACAAATAAACAAGGAAAGAGAGCAAGAGCACAGATCCACAGTATGGAGTTGTGAGCGACAGAATGTAGACACCCCCCCCTGGCGTTTTGGCACCAGTGGTCCCACCAACTGGCAGATCAGCAGCACAAAAACTTTTCTCTCAGGACAGAGCTCAGTGGGAAGAAAAAGAATTTTCCTCCCTCTGTTCCCCAGCAGGATTCAGCCCACGGCTGAGAAACAAACCAACTGCAGATGACCAAATCCAGATGTTTGCGACAATGTTATGTTTGGCACCTAGAAAAGAACAGTTTGATCGAGCAGACGCAGCATGGATTCGTTAAGGGGAAGTCATGTTTGACAAATTTATTGGATTTCTATGAGGATGTGACTAGTGCGGTAGACAGAGGGGAACCGGTGGATGTGGTGTTTATAGATTCCCAGAAGGCGTTTGATAAGGTGCCTCACGAAAGGTTGCTGCAGAAGGTTAGGGTGCACGGAGTTGGGGGTAAGGTGTTAGCGTGGATGGAGGATTGGCTGTCTAATAGGAAGCAGAGAGTTGGTATCAATGGGTGCTATTCTGGTTGGTGGGTGGTGACTAGTGGAGTGCCGCAGGGATTGGTGCTGGAGCCTCAACTGGTTACCATTTACATAGATGATTTGGAGGAGTGTAGGGTGATGAAATTTGCTGATGACATGAAGATGAGTGGAAAAGCAAATTGCGTGGAGGGTGTGGAAAGTGCAGAGAGATCTGGATAGGCTGAGTGAGTGGGGCGAGGTCCTGGCAGATGGAGTATAATGTTAGCAAGTGTGAAGTTATCCACTTTGGTAGAAATAATAGTTGGAGGGATTATTATTTAAAAAGTGAAAAGCTGCAGCATGCTACGGTGCAGAGGGACCTGGGGGTCCTTGTGCATGAATCGCAAAAGCCCAGTCTGCAGGTGTAGCAGGTGATCTAGAAGGCGAATGGAATGTTGGCCTTTATAGCGAGGGGGATAGAATATAAAAGTAGGGAGGTCTTGCTGCAACTGTACAGGGCACTGGTGAGGCTGCAGCTGGAGTACTGTGTGCAGTTTTGGTCGCCGCACTTGCACAAGGATATATTAGCCTTGGAGGGGGTGCAGAGGAGGTTCACTAGGCTGATACCGGAGATGAGGGGGTTGGACTATGAAGAGAGACTAAATAGACTGGGTCTGTACTCGTTGGAGTTTAGAAGGCTGAGGGGGGATCTTATAGAGGCGTATAAGATAATGAAGGGGATAGATAGGGTAGAGGTGGAGAGATTCTTTCCGCTTAGAAAGGATAGCAGGACTAGAGGGCACAGCTTCAAGATAAGGGGGGGGGTCAGTTTAGATCAGAGTTGAGGAGGAACTTCTTCACTCAAAGAACATAAGAAATAGGAGCAGGAGTAGGCCATCTAGCCCTTCGAGCCTGCCCCGCCATTCAATAAGATCATGGCTGATCTGTTGTGGCTCAGTTCCACTTTCCCGCCCTCTCCCCATAACCCTTAATCCCCTCTCTTATCAAGAACCCATCAACCCGCGTCTTAAAAATATTTAGCGAGGCAGCCTCCACCACTTCAACGGGCAGAGAATTCCAGAGATTCACCACCCTTTGAGTGAAGAAGTTCCTCCTCAACTCTGTTCTAAACCGCCTCCCCTTTATCTTGAGGCTGTGCCCCCTAGTCCTACTGTTTTTTTTGAGCGGGAAGAGTCTCTCCACCTCTATCCTATCCATCCCATTCATCATCTTATACGTCTCAATGAGATCTCCCCTCATTCTTCTAAACTCTAACGAGTACAAGCCTAGTTTATTCAGCCTCTCCTCACAGCTCAATCCCCTCAACTCCGGTATCAGCCTAGTAAACCTCCTCTGCACTCCCTCCAGGGCCAAAATATCCTTGCGCAGGTGCGGTGCCCAAAACTGCACACAGTACTCCAGCTGCGGCCTCACCAATGCCCTATACAGCTGCAGCAAGACCTCCCTACTTTTATATTCAATCCCCCTCGCTATGAAGGCCAGCATCCCATTCGCCTTCCTGACCACCTGCTGCACCTGCAGGCTGGGTTTTTGCGATTCATGCACAAGGACCCCGAGGTCCCTCTGCACCGTCGCCTGCTGCAGTTTTTCGCCACGTAAGTAATAGCCCTTCCTACCATTCTTCCTACCAAAGTGGATCACCTCACACTTGCCAACATTAAATTCCATTTGCCATTTCCTGGCCCATTCGCCCAGCCTATCTAGATCCTTCTGCAGACTCTCCACACCCTCCGCACAATTTGCCTTTCCCCCAATCTTGGTGTCATCAGCAAAGGGTGGTGAATCTCTAGAATTCTCTGCCCGTTGATGTGGTGGAGGCTACCTCGCTAAATATATTTAAGTCACGGGTAGATAGGTTTCTGATAGACAGGGGAATTAAGGGTTATGAGGAGAAAGTGGGAAAGTGGAACTGATCCACTTCAGATCAGCCATGATCTTATTGAATGGCGGGGCAGGCTCAAAGGGCTAGATGGCCGACTCCTGCTCCTATTTCTTACGTTCTTAATGGTGCGTGTGGGACGAAAGCAGGCAGGAGACTCACATTGGGTCCCGTTTCCTCTGTGAAAATAGAAACATCTGCTCGCCATTTGTTTTAAAACAAGTTGGGGAGGAACTCATTACATTTTCCTGTAAAGTTGTAATTCCATACGCAAACAAACAATCCAGGGTTCAACAGTTGTAGGGGTTACATTATCGGACTAACAATCCAGGGTACAGTAGTGTAGGGGTTACGCTACTGGATTGATGGGCTGAAGTAGGGAGGTCTTGCTGCAGCTGTATAGGGCATTGGTGAGGCCGCAGCTGGAGTACTGTGTGCAGTTTTGGGCGCCGCACCTGCGCAAGGATATTTTGGCCCTGGAGGGAGTGCAGAGGAGGTTTACTAGGCTGATACCGGAGTTGAGGGGATTGAGCTATGAGGAGAGGCTGAATAAACTAGGCTTGTACTCGTTAGAGTTTAGAAGAATGAGGGGAGATCTCATTGAGACGTATAAGATGATGAATGGGATGGATAGGATAGAGGTGGAGAGACTCTTCCCGCTCAGAAAGGACAGTAGGACTAGGGGGCACAGCCTCAAGATAAAGGGGAGGCGGTTTAGAACGGAGTTGAGGAGGAACTTCTTCACTCAAAGGGTGGTGAATCTCTGGAATTCTCTGCCCGTTGAAGTGGTGGAGGCTGCCTCGCTAAATATTTTTAAGAAGCGGCTTGATGGGTTCTTGATAAGAGAGGGGATTAAGGGTTATGGGGAGAGGGCGGGAAAGTGGAACTGAGCCATGACAGATCAGCCATGATCTTATTGAATGGCGGGGCAGGCTCGAGGGGCCAGATGGCCTACTCCTGCTCCTATTTCTTATGTTCTTATGTTCTTCTACACTGTAGGGATTCTATAAGGCTGAGGGGGTGACTTGATATGTACAAAATTATGAGGTGAAGAGGTAGTGTGAACAGGATAAAATTGTTTCCCTTGGCTGAGAATTTGAGCACCAGGAGACATAGATTCAGGATAAGGGGCAGTCAGTGTTGAGGGAACATGAGGAAGAACCTTTTTATGCAGAGGGTGATGGGTGGCTGGACTCGCTGCCTGAGTTAGTGGTGAAGGCAGAAACCCTAAACTCTTTGGCGTTGGATCTCTAAGTGCTGTAAACTACAGGCCCAGGTTGGGGAGATGGGATTAGAAAGGGCACCTTGGGCTGGCATGGACAAGGTGAGCTGAATGAAAGCAAATGATGGAATCTGAAACCAAGAGGGAAACTGCTGGAAAATTTCAGCAGGTCTGACAGCATCTCTGAGGAGAGAAAAGAGCTGATGTTTCGAGTCCAGATGACGCTTTGTCAAAGCTGGGCTGAATGGCCTCCTTCTGTGCTGTAACTTTTCTCTGGTTCAATGTTCTAGGAAACTAACAACCAATAGTTCTTGCTTTGTGTACTCTGACTAGTGCTGAATCGAATGATGTTCAACGAGAAACATAAGCATTCGGTATAATTTTTGGCACACCAAGGTTTCATTATTACTGATATCATTGTCATTTCACATTAACATCATCATCGACCCTTAATTACTATGTTTGGGCCATATAAATATAGATTGTAAACTGATAGTCAATTGCAAAGCTGGCTGCTAATCTTATCTGCACACTCCTATGGTATAAAATATCATCGATTAGAGTGCTTACCTTTACCTTTTGAGCACATGCCACCAACCAGTTTTGCTACTTTCTTTTATTTTTGGCTCGTAAACCTTTGCCTGTCACAGGTTCTCAAGTTCAGAGACATACCAGAAATGATCCCATGATGAAGAAGGTGCTGGATATGGCCACACCTGGAGTACTGTGTACAGTTTTGGTCTCCTTACTTGAGAAAGGATATACTGGCCCTGGAGGAACTGTGGAGGAGATTCACTAGGTTGATTCCAGAGTTGAGAGGGCTGGCTTATGAGCAGAGACTGACTAGACTGGGGCTATACTCATTGGAATTCAGAAGAACGAAGTGGGCGGCAGCGGGAGTGGGGGGGTGGAATTTTATAAGCTGATGAAGGGAATAGATAAGATAAAGCAAGGAGGTTGCTTCCACTGGCAGGTGAAACTAGAACTAGGGGGCAGGGCCTCAAAATAAGGGGGAGCAGATTTAGGACTGAGTTGAGGAGGAACTTCTTCACCCAATTGGCTTTGGAATTCCCTGCTCAGTGAAGCAGTTGAGGCTACCTCGTTGAATGTTTTTAAGGCAAGGATAGATAAATTTTTGAACGGTAAAGGAATTAAGGATTATGGTGAGCAGGCGGGTGAGTGGAGCTGAGTCCACGAAAAGATCAGCCATGATCTTATTGAATGGCGGAGCAGGCTTGAGAGGCCAGATGGCCTACTGCTGCTCCTAGTTCTTATGAGCTTATGTTAGTTAGATTGCACCGTCCACATCCTGATTTGAAACCATATGTGTCAAGAAGACTTGAGTTGACCATCCAAGGTTGGCACTGCATGAAGGACATCCTGGTCTAGTCCGATGAAGGAATTAACACGTAGTTATTTCTAGTGGCCGGGTCTGAGTGTTCAGATTGAAGAAAAAGTGGGACAGTGTCAACCCCATGCAAAGATACACCACTGTTATCTCCTTTGCACCCTTGGGGGTGGCCTAAAATGCCATGGAAACAGTTGCATGTAGATTTTGCTGGCCCATTTGAGAGCCACATGCTCTTAATCATAATTGATGCACACTGGAAGTGGCCAGAAGTTGTTATCATGAGATCTACTACAACTGAACAAACCATTGAAGAACTTGATTAAATTTTTGCAAGATTTGGTAAACCAGAACAGATTGTTTGCAATTATGGTTTACAGTTTACTTCACAACAGTTTGAAGATTATCTCAAAATAAATGGTATTCAGCACCAAAAATCCACATCCTATCATACAGTGACCAGTGGATTAGCTGAAAGTTTTGTACAACCCTTGAGACTTCCTTTAAAAGCTGCAAAAGAGGAAGGTTTGTTATCACATGATTATGCCACAAGTGAGAACGATATGACACTGTGACACCAGCCATTGTCTTAGCAAAAACGGGTCCAAATTCCCCTCCAACTTGATTTTCAAGTTTGCTGATGACACCACTGTAGTGGGCTGGATCTCAAACAATGACGAGGCAGAATACAAGAATGAGACAGAGAATCTGGTGAACTGGTGCGGCAACAATAATCTCACCCCAATGACAACAAAATGAAGGAGACTGTCATCAACTTCAGGAAGTGTAAAGGAGAACATGCCCCTGAATTTATCAATGGGGACGAAGTAGAAGGATCGAGAGCTCAAGTGTCCAGATCACCAACAACCTAGCCTGGTCCCCCCATGCTGACTCTATAATTAAGAAAGCCCACCAATGTCTCTACATTCTCAGAAGACTAAGGAAATTTAGCATGTCCGTTAAGACTCTCATCAACCTTTACAAATGCACCATAGAAAACATCCTTTCTGGTTGTATCACAGCTTGGTATGGCTCCAGCTCTGCCCAAGACCACAAGAAACTACAAAAGATCATGAATGTAGCCCAATCCATCACGCAAACCAGCCTCCCATCCATTGACTCTGTCTACACTTCCCACTGCCTCGGGAGAAGCAGCCGGCATAATCAAGGACCCCCACACACCACGGACATTCTCTCTTCCATCTTCTTCCATCTGGAAAAAGATACAAAAGTCTGAGGTTACGTACCAACCGACTCAAAAAGAGCTTCTTCCCTGCTGTTGTCAGACTTTTGAATGGACCTACCTCACATTAAGCTGATCTTTCTCGACACCCTAGCTACGACTGTAGCACTACATTCTGTACTCTCTCATTTCCTTCTCTGTGAACGGTATGCTTTGTCTGTATAGCGCACAAGAAACAATACTTTTCACCGTATGTTAATACATGTGACAATAATAAATCAAATCAAAATCAAAATTTTTTGCATGGTTCAAACTGAAGATGAACTAGTTTGGTGATGCAACGCTGACCAGTTGTCAACTCAAAGTGACTTCTCAAATCATCCCCAGTAGCACCAATGTCTTTAGTCCTGAGTGTTGTGAACACTACTACAGAAGACTCAGTTGAATCTGATTTGCTTCATGATGGTGCCTACGCTACCAGAACACGTGAGAGTTATGCAGGATTAGTTCCAAGAGAAGAAGTGATACTTCTAGGTCCAAGGACAGCTAAGCTCCAGAATGAAATATAGAACCAGAGAAAATAGACATTTTCCTGATCAACTTTCTTATTGACTACGTATAATGATTAATGATACATCGTAAGGGGTGGCACAGAGGTGGCATGGTGGTTAGCACTGCTGCCTCATAGCACCAGGGACCTGGGTTTGATTCCCGGCCTGGGTCACTGCCTGTGTGGAGTTTGCACATTCTTCCAGTGTCTGCGTGGGTTTCCTTTGGGTGCTCCCGTCTCCTCCCACACTCCAAAGATGTGCTGGTTTAGGTGCAATGGCCATGCTAAATTACCCTGTTGTCCCAGGATGGATAGCTTAGAGGGATTAACGAGGAAAATGTGTGGGGTTAGGGGGATAGGGCCTGGGTGGGACTGATATCATAGAACATAGAACATAGAACATTACAGCGCAGAACAGGCCCTTCGGCCCACGATGTTGCGCCGACCAGTTACAAAAACAATGACCCACTAGCCTATACCAATCCCATTTCGTCCATAAACCTATCCAGAGATCTCTTAAACACCCCCAAACTAAACGCATTTACAACTGCAGCAGGCAGGGCATTCCAATCCCTCACCACCCGCTGGGTAAAGAACCTACCCCTGACATCCGTCCTGTAGCTACCCCCCCTTAATCAGTGCGGACTTGCTGGGCCAAATGGCCTCACTCTGCACTGTAGGGTTTCTATGATTCTGTGATTCTATGTCTGGAGTACTATTGATCCAATGTATAACTAATTTGGTTATAGCCACAGAAGTAAAAGGAGAGGGGGATCTTATATATTTGATGTATGTATCAAACCAGGTCATATGATTTGAGGGTGATGTCACTGGGGAGTTTATAAGGCTGTTGCTCTTAGTTTCAGTTTCTGATAAGTGCAGAGAACAGCTCTTTCAAGAAATCTGTTGTTATTACAAATCTAGCTGTGCAAACCACGCCTTATCATTTTTTAAAACCCACAACCACTGAACACAGGTATGACAGTACAGTATACTACTGGGAGTCACGGTGCACAGTCCTGGTCTCCGTATAACACTGGGAGTCACCGTGCACAGTTCCGGTCTCCGTATCACACTGGGAGTCACCGTGCACAGTTCCGGTCTCCGTATCACACTGGGAGTCACTGTGCACAGTTCCGGCCTCCGTATCGCACTGGGAGTCACTGTGCACAGTTCCGGTCTCCGTATCGCACTGGGAGTCACTGTGCACAGTTCCGGTCTCCGTATCACACTGGGAGTCACTGTGCACAGTTCCTGTCTCCGTATCACACTGGGAGTCACTGTGCACAGTTCCGGTCTCCGTATCACACTGGGAGTCACTGTGCACAGTTCCGGTCTCTGTATCGCACTGGGAGTCACTGTGCACAGTTCCGGTCTCCGTAT
Source organism: Carcharhinus amblyrhynchos (assembly GCF_965287045.1). NCBI lineage: Eukaryota > Metazoa > Chordata > Chondrichthyes > Carcharhiniformes > Carcharhinidae > Carcharhinus > Carcharhinus amblyrhynchos. Next base: position 75,608,081 of record NC_137336.1, on the reverse strand, counting down.
CACACTGGGAGTCTCTGTGCACAGTTCCGGCCTCCGTATCACACTGGGAGTCACTGTGCACAGTTCCGGTCTCCGTATCACACTGGGAGTCTCTGTGCACAGTTCCTGTCTCTGTATCACACTGGGAGTCACTGTGCACAGTTCCGGCCTCCGTATCACACTGGGAGTCACTGTGCACAGTTCCGGCCTCCGTATCGCACTGGGAGTCACTGTGCACAGTTCCGGTCTCCGTATCACACTGGGAGTCACTGTGCACAGTTCCGGTCTCCGTATCACACTGGGAGTCACTGTGCACAGTTCCTGTCTCCGTATCACACTGGGAGTCACTGTGCACAGTTCCGGTCTCCGTATCGCACTGGGAGTCACTGTGCACAGTTCCGGTCTCCGTATCGCACTGGGAGTCACTGTGCACAGTTCCGGTCTCCGTATCACACTGGGAGTCTCTGTGCACAGTTCCGGCCTCCGTATCACACTGGGAGTCACTGTGCACAGTTCCGGTCTCCGTATCACACTGGGAGTCTCTGTGCACAGTTCCTGTCTCTGTATCACACTGGGAGTCACTGTGCACAGTTCCGGCCTCCGTATCACACTGGGAGTCACTGTGCACAGTTCCGGTCTCCGTATCGCACTGGGAGTCACCGTGCACAGTTCCGGTCTCCGTATCACACTGGGAGTCACCGTGCACAGTTCCGGTCTCCGTATCACACTGGGAGTCACCGTGCACAGTTCCGGTCTCTGTATCACACTGGGAGTCACTGTGCACAGTTCCGGTCTCCGTATCACACTGGGAGTCATTGTGCACAGTTCCGGTCTCCGTATCGCACTGGGAGTCACTGTGCACAGTTCCGGTCTCCGTATCGCACTGGGAGTCACTGTGCACAGTTCCGGTCTCCGTATCACACTGGGAGTCACTGTGCACAGTTCCGGTCTCCGTATCACACTGGGAGTCACTGTGCACAGTTCCGGTCTCTCTATCGCACTGGGAGTCATTGTGCACAGTTCCGGTCTCCGTATCGCACTGGGAGTCACTGTGCACAGTTCCGGTCTCCGTATCACACTGGGAGTCACTGTGCACAGTTCCGGTCTCCGTATCGCACTGGGAGTCACTGTGCACAGTTCCAGTCTCCGTATCACACTGGGAGTCACTGTGCACGGTTCCCATCTCCGTATCACACTGGGAGTCACTGTGCACGGTTCCGGTCTCCGTATCACACTGGGAGTCACTGTGCACAGTTCCGGTCTCCGTATCACACTGGGAGTCACTGTGCACAGTTCCGGTCTCCGTATCGCACTGGGAGTCACTGTGCACAGTTCCGGTCTCCGTATCACACTGGGAGTCACTGTGCACAGTTCCGGTCTCCGTATCACACTGGGAGTCACTGTGCACAGTTCCGGTCTCCGTATCACACTGGGAGTCACCGTGCACAGTTCCGGTCTCCGTATCGCACTGGGAGTCATTGTGTAGAGTTACACTTTCTGTATGACACTGTGGGATGTGGAGGGTGAATTTGACAAATGAATCTCATTGCTTCACCCTAACTCACACTCTCTTTCTCTCCTGAGCCATTGGGAAGGAATTGCAATCAATTTCCCAGTTTTCCAGGACTCTACCCTATCTGGGTCAGAGAGCAGCAAGGTTAACGTTACCAATCTGAGCAGGGCTCTGAGCATGGTCCGAAGTTGATCGAGAGTGTTTGCCTTTAGGACCCTGAGGATGATTCTCTGCTCTGTGTCTGGATCCCACCAGGATGTTGTTGGAAGTTGCTGCAGTTTGTTTGGGAAGTTCAGAGTAAAGTGGGAGTGTTGGTGAGCAATCTGGGTGTTTCGCAGTAAGTAAGAAGCTGGGGGTGAGGGGAGCTTTTGTGTTTGGGAATTGTGTGCCTGTCTGGACTCTGAGACTCCAGCATTCTGCTCTCACTCCCCCTGCTCTCCCCTAACTCACCCTCTTTTTCCTATCTCTCCTCACCCAACCCCTGTCTCACCCCCTCTATCCCTCTCACCTCCTCTCTCCCTTCTCAACCTTTCAGTCTCTGTCCTCTCTCTCCTCTTATCTTTACCTCTCTCTTCACTCTCTCTTCTCCCTCTCTTCCCCTTTCAAGTCTCTCTCTCTCTCTCTCCGTCTCTCTCTCTGTCTCTTCCTTCCCTCCCTCCACTCTGTCCCTCTTCTTTCCCTTTCCTTCTCTCATTCTCCCGCTACCCTCCCTCTTTTTACTCCCCCACTCTGTTTCTCTCACTGCCTCCTGGTCTCTGTCTCCCTGGCTCTCCTTCTCCCTTGCTTCCTCTCTGTCTTTCCCATTCTCTCATCTCCTGTCCTGGGCTTCAGAGTGAAACTGAGCAAGCAACGCACTGTCAGAGGGTCAGTGCTGAGGGAGTGCCGCACTGTCAGAGGGTCAGTGCTGAGGGAGTGCCGCACTGTCAGAGGGTCAGTGCTGAGGGAGTGCCGCACTGTCAGAGGGTCAGTGCTGAGGGAGTGCCGCACTGTCAGAGGGTCAGTGCTGAGGGAGTGCCGCACTGTCAGAGGGTCAGTGCTGAGGGAGCGCCGCACTGTCAGAGGGTCAGTGCTGAGGGAGCGCCGCACTGTCAGAGGGTCAGTGCTGAGGGAGCGCCGCACTGTCAGAGGGTCAGTGCTGAGGGAGTGCCGCACTGTCAGAGGGTCAGTGCTGAGGGAGTGCCGCACTGTCAGAGGGTCAGTGCTGAGGGAGTGCTGCACTGTCAGAGGGTCAGTGCTGAGGGAGCGCCGCACTGTCAGAGGGTCAGTGCTGAGGGAGTGCCGCACTGTCAGAGGGTCAGTGCTGAGGGAGCGCCGCACTGTCAGAGGGTCAGTGCTGAGGGAGCGCCGCACTGTCAGAGGGTCAGTGCTGAGGGAGCGCCGCACTGTCAGAGGGTCAGTGCTGAGGGAGTGCCGCACTGTCAGAGGGTCAGTGCTGAGGGAGCGCCGCACTGTCAGAGGGTCAGTGCTGAGGGAGCGCTGCACTGTCAGAGGGTCAGTGCTGAGGGAGTGCCGCACTGTCAGAGGGTCAGTGCTGAGGGAGTGCCGCACTGTCAGAGGGTCAGTGCTGAGGGAGTGCCGCACTGTCAGAGGGTCAGTGCTGAGGGAGCGCCGCACTGTCAGAGGGTCAGTGCTGAGGGAGCGCCGCACTGTCAGAGGGTCAGTGCTGAGGGAGCGTCGCACTGTCAGAGGGTCAGTGCTGAGGGAGCGCCGCACTGTCAGAGGGTCAGTGCTGAGGGAGTGCCGCACTGTCAGAGGGTCAGTGCTGAGGGAGTGCCGCACTGTCAGAGGGTCAGTGCTGAGGGAGTGTCGCACTGTCAGAGGGTCAGTGCTGAGGGAGTGCCGCACTGTCAAGAGGGTCAGTGCTGAGAATCCATACCTCATATAAGGCACATTACTGGCAGGGAAACATCAGAAAATAATCGGTAGATTTGAGAATTTTTTGTAGAATGTCAGGACCTCAAATACATGGAAGGTATTGATGAGTGAATGGGGAATACTCCCTTCTCTGCCCTTGACTCGGTGTCAGTGAGTGGGGGGGCAGTTTGGGGGCGAAGGGGAGGTCATTGTCGGTGAGGGGAGGGTCATTGTTTGTTGAGGAGGGTGAGGGAGGGTCATGTGAGTGAGTCATTCACATCAGTGTCGCAGTCACTCTAGATCTTCACCACTCCAATGACAATGTGTTTTCATTCTCACAGGAAGTCAGGATGGCGACCCCGGGGACCCTGGCAGGAGGGAGTGGGACCTCCCAGCTGACAGACCCCCACTCAGCGCACAGCTATCTGCCAGACCCTCTCCAACAATACCGGAGCTGGGAGCCAAAATCGCTGGGTGTACGGTATACAGTTCCTACTCCTTCAACTTCTCTTCTTCATTCTCTCGGTCACTGACAGACACTCTGTCTCTCTTTCTCTATCCCTTTCCCTCTCTCTCACCTGGTTTTTCTCTCCTTCTCTGAGAGTCTCTTTTGTTTCTCCCTTCCCCTCTCTCTTTCATTCCTTCTTTCTCTTTCTCTGTTTCTGTATCTCTGTGGCTTAGTCTATCCATGTCTCCCTCTCTGTCTATCCATGTCTCCCCCTCTGTCTCCCCCTCTGTCTCCCCCTCTGTCTCCCCCTCTGTCTGCCTCTCTCTCTCAGCCTCCCTCCCTCAGTCTCCCCCTCTCAGTCTCCGTCTCTCAGTGTCTCAGTCTCTCTCTCTCTCTCTATCCCTCCCTTTCTCTTTCTCTCTCTGTCCCCATCTCTCTCTCTATCTCTGCCTCTCCCTCTGCCTCACTCTTTGTCTGTCTCTCTCTTCCGAGTCTAACTCTCTCTGTCTATCTATCTCTGTCTGTCTTTCTCGGTCAACCTCTCTCTATGTGTCTCCGTCTCTCTGTCTTTGCCTTATTCTCCCTCTCTTTGCCTCTCTTTCCCTCATGCATTCAGTAGCCTCGAGGGGTTAAGTTGGCTTCTGCTTGTTCCTGTGTAACAGGCTGGAGAAGGGGCTGAATGGCCTCCTCCTGTTCCTGTGTAACAGGCTGGAGAAGGGGCTGAATGGCCTCCTCCTGTTCATGTGTAACAGGCTGGAGAAGGGGCTGAATGGCCTCCTCCTGTCCCTGTGTAACAGGCTGGAGAAGGGGCTGAATGGGGCCTCCTGCTGTTCCCGTGTAACAGGCTGGAGAAGGGGCTGAATGGCCTCCTCCTGTTCCTGTGTAACCGATTGCCCAGTTTTGCTGTCTCTCTCTCTCTTACTGATATTTGCTTCCTTCCCAGGTTGCTCTGCTGATTTTGGCAATCATTCTCTTTGTCCTGGAAGTTGCCGCCTTTTGGATTGTCTCGTCAATGGTGATCAGTTCTGGGACTCCATTTTACACTGCATTGTTGGTGAGTACTGTGGCTTAGAAACACCGAAACGAGATGCAAGAGGAGGCCATTTGGCCCTTTGAGCCTCCTGAGCCATTCATTTTGATCATGGCTGGGAGGCACGGTGACACAATGGTTAACGCTGCTGCCCTACAGCGCCAGGGACCCGGGTTCGATTCTCGGCTAGGGGCACTGCCTGTGTGGAGTCTGCCCATTCTCCCAGTGCCTGTGCGGGTTTCCTCCGGGTGTTCCGGTTTCCTCCCACAGTCCAACGGTGTGCAGGTTTGGTGGATTGGCCATTAAATTGTCCCTTAGTGTCCAAAGATATGTAGGTTAGGGGAAGTAGTGAGTTAAGGCTAGGATGGTTGGTGAGTCAATGCAGTCCCGATGGGCCAAAGGGCCTCATTGTTCACTGCAGTGATTTTACGATCCAGAGAGAGGTGCTGCCCCTCAGGGCAATGTCAGATCGGCCTGTAGGTGTGCGCTTGGCCATGACGAATGATTCCCTGCAACATTGCCGCCGCAGTAACACTCGTTCGTTCCTCTTGCAGTTGGGTGTTTGTGGATTGCTCGTGATCCTCAGCGAGAACCGACCGCGCAGAGTGATGGTAAGTAAACAGCCGTCTCTGCACTTGACATCCACTGGATCCCAGGCTAGGAGCTCCTGTTGCTGGGGCGGGGTGGGGGTTGGCGTGCGTGGGTCTGACAAAAAGACATCACGTGCATATCCCTAACATTATCCCGCACCCACGTGGTGTATCGGCGCGAATGCAGGCCCTTCGACAGCATAGCAGGTAACTCAGCCCGTGTCTGTCTCAGCTGCTACATGACCTGTCTGCTTTTCCAGTTGGGGGCAGGCCTGATTGTTCAGGATATCGGGGTTGAAAGATTGGCTGAAATACAATGAACGAAATAAGGTCCCTGACGATGAGGTGTGCATCTGATTGATTCACACAAACATTCCTTGTAGCATCTCATAGAAACTAGAAGCAGGAGGAGGCCATTCAGCCCTTCCAGCCTGCTCACCATTCATTTTGATCATGGTTGATCATCCGGTTCAATATCCTGATCCCCCCCATATCCCTCGATCCCTTTAGCCCCAAGAGCGATATCTAATTTCGTCCTGAAATCACACAACGTTTTGGCCTCGACTACTTCCTGTGGGAGTGAATCCCACACATTCAGCACCCTCTGGGTGAAGAAATTTCCCCTCACCTCAGTTCTAAAAGGTTTACCCCTTATCCTCAAACTCTGACCCCTAGTTCTGGACTCCCCTCACCATCGGGGAACATTCTTTCTGAATCTACCCTGTCTAACCCTGTGTGAATTTTATAAGTTTCTATCAGATCCCCTCTCACTCTTCTAAACTCCAGTGAATATAATCCTAACTGACTCAGTCTCTCCTCATATGACAGAGCTGCCATCCCAGGAATCAGCCTGGGAAACCTTCGCTGTGCTCCCTCTATAGCAAGGAACATCCTTCCTCAGATAAGGAGACCAAAACTACACACAATACTCCAGGAGTGGCCTCACCAACACCCTGTACAATTGCAGTAAAACATCCCTATCCCTATACACAAATCCTCTCGCTATAAGAACATAAGAAATAGGAGCAGGAGTAGGCCATCTACCCCCTCGAGCCTGCCCCGCCATTCAATAAGATCATGGCTGATCTGTCGTGGCTCAGTTCCACTTTCCCGCCCTCTCCCCATAACCCTTAATCCCCTCTCTTATCAAAAACCCATCAACCCGCGTCTTAAAAATATTTAGCGAGGCAGCCTCCACTACTTCAACGGGCAGAGAATTCCAGAGATTCACCACCCTTTGAGTGAAGAAGTTCTTCCTCAACTCCGTTCTAAACCGCCCCCCCTTTATCTTGAGGCTGTGCCCCCTAGTCCTACTGTCTTTTTTGAGCGGGAAGAGTCTCTCCACCTCTATCCTATCCATCCCATTCATCATCTTATACGTCTCAATGAGATCTCCCCTCATTCTTCTAAACTCTAACGAGTACAAGCCCAGTTTATTCAGCCTCTCCTCATAGCTCAACCCCCTCAACTCCAGTGTCATGAACACACCAATTTGCCTTCTTTACTACCTGCTGTACCTGTGCGCTTACTCTCAGCGACTGATGCACGAGGACTCCAAGGTTTCGCTGAGAATCCGCCTCTCTTGATTTACACCCATTCAGATTATTAGTCTTCCTATTATTGCTCCCAAAGTGGGTAACCTCACATTTATCCACATTATTCTGCATCTGCCGTGCAGGTGCCGACCCCATCGATATTTATCTTTTACCGTATGCAGCTCCCTGGGGCAGCTCTTCAGTAAGTGTACACCCCCATGCAACCCCATCCCCTGAGGGCGCACATGGAAATGTTAATCTGCCATCTAGTTTTAAATCACGTTCTGGAACCCCAACAAACCCAAATTTCAAATAGTCACAACCGTTTGCGATTCTGGAAATAAGGCCGGCAACCTGACTCTTGACTGCTTGAGGCATTGCCATGGAAAATCTAACGGACAACTGTGGGGACCTCAAGTTCCCCAATAATTCATAAAGCTGCACGGGCATCGAACAATCTCTTTTGTTTGCGTGGATGGGTGGCAGTACGTGAGTTTATGTCACTCCTTCCTGCAACAGTGAATGAAATACTTCACAAGTTCGGCTGATTATTTTAAGTATCTTGTTAGTGCAAGCATGAACACACTTGAAGGGCTGAATGGCCCACTACTGCTTCTACATTTCTATGTTTTGTTATAATCCAGTCAGAATCTCCAAAGTGTTCTCTGAAATCTGCCTGGGTCATATGTTTTACTATTTGAATATGGCTTGGTAAGCATGAGATGTTTCACTATGAGTATGATCCAAATGATGCATTTGGGAGCTTTATCAAACAAAGTTTATTTCAGAATACAGTAAGTACATGGCAATAACTTTGACCAATTACAAACAAAAAAAGATGATATTTTCTAAATCTTAACCATAAGACCACAAGACATAGGAGCAGAATTAGACCACTCGGCCCATCGAGTCTGCTCTTCCATTCAAACATGGCTGATTTTTTTCTCATCCCCATTCTCCTGCCTTTTCCCAGTAACCCCTTGATCCCCTTATAAATCAAAAACCTATCTATCTCTGTCTTAAAGACACTGAATAATCTGGCCCCCACTGCCTTCTGCGGCAAAGAGTTCCACAGATTCACCACTCTCTGGCTGAAGAAATTCCTCCCTATCTCTGTTCTAAAGGATCATCCCTTTCGCCTGAAGTTGTGCCCTCTGATTCTGATTTTTACTACTAGTGGAAACATCCTCTCCACATCCACTCTATCCAGGCCTCGCAGTATCCTGTGAGTTTCAATAAAATCCCCCCTCATCCTTCTAAACTCAAATGAGCACGGACCCAGAGTCCTCAACCGTTCCTCATACGACAAGCTCTTCATTCCAGGGATCATTCTTGTGAACCTCCTCTGGACCTTTCCAATGCCGGCACATCCTTCCTTAGATATAGGTCCCAAAACTGCTCACAATACCCCAAATGGGGTCTGACCAGAGCCTTATACAGCCTCGGAAGTACATCCCTGCTCTTATATTCTAGCCCTCTTGACATGAATGCTGACATTGCATTTACCTTCCTAACTGCCAACTGAACCTGCATGTTAACCTGAAGAGAATCTTGAACACGGACTCACAAGTCCTTTTGTGTTACTGATTTCCGAAGCATTTTCCCATTTTCCCAAAATAGTCTATGCCTCCATTCCTCCTTCCAAAGGGCATAACCTCACACTTTTCCACATTGTATTCCATCTGCCACTTCTGGCCCACTCGCCTAGCCTGTCCCCCTCTGCAGCCTCCCTGCTTCCTCAATACTACCTGTCCCTCAACATATCTTTGTACCATCCGCAAACTTAGCAACAGTGCCTTCAGTTCCTGCCTCCAAATCATTAGTGTATATTGTAAAAAGTTGCGGTCCCAGCACCAACCCCTGAGGCACACCACTAGTCACCGGCTGCCATCCTGAAAAAGACCCCTTTATCTCCACTCTCTGCCTTCTGCCGGTCAGCCAATCCTCTATCCATGCCAGTATCTTACCCTTAACACCATGGGCTCTTAACTTATTTAACAGTCTCCTATGTGGCACTTTGTCAAAGGCCTCCTGGAAATCTAAATATATCACGTCCTTTGGTTCTCCTTCAACTAATTTCCTTGTTAACTCCTCAAAGAACTCTACAGATTTGTCAGACATGACCTCCCTTTGACAAAACCGTGCTGACTCAGTCCTACTTTGTCACGCGCTTCCAAGTATTCTGTGATCTCACCTTTAATAATGGACTCCAAAATCTTGCCAGTGACTGAAGTCATGCGAACCGGTCTATAATTTCCCGTCTGCAGCCTCTCTCCATTCTTAAACAGCGGTGTTACATCAGCTACTTTCCAGTCCTCTGGTACCCTCCCTGCCCGCAGTGATTCCTGAAAGATCACCACCAATGCCTCAGCTCTCTCTCTTTTAGAACCCTGGGGTGTAGTCCATCCGGTCCAGGTGATTTATCCACCATCAGACCTTTCAGTTTCCCCAGAAACTTCTCTTCAGTGTTGACCACTACACTCACCCCTGACTGATGCAAAGTAACTATTCACTTCCTCTGCGATTGCTTTGTTTCCTATTATTATTTCTCCAGACTCATTTTCCAGTGGACCAATGGCTATTTTTGCCCCTCTCTTACCTTTTATATATTGAAAAAAACTCTTCCTAGCTTCTTTTATATTACTTGCTAGCTTACACTCAAATTTCACCTTCTCCCCCTTACTGCTTTTTAAGTTGTCTTCTGTTTGTTTTTAAAGGCTTCCCTATCCTCCGGCTTCCACTAATCCTTTTTTATGCTTTTGTAAGTTTTGAATACTTTGTATGCTTTTCCTTTTGCGTTTATGCTGTCCTTGACTCCCCTTGTCAGCCATGGATGCCTCGTCCTCCCCTTAGCAAGTTTCCTCCTCCTTGGGAGAATTTCTGTTAAGAGCTGTTATAGACTCTGCTGGCTGTTGGGAGGAGATCTTCCTGCCTTCCTGGGGTGAATACTCTGCTGTTACTGGTTTGCTAGCCAGTAAGTTTTAAAGCAAGTTTATTTGTCAGTGTCACAAGGAGGCTTACATTAACACTGCAATGAAGTTACTGTGAAATTCCCCTAGTCGCCACGCTCTGGCGCCTGTTCAGGTACATTGAGGGAGAATTTAGCACGGCCAGTGCGCCCTAACCAGTGGGAGGAAACCGGAGCACCCGGAGGAAACCCATGCAGACACGGGGAGAACATGCAGACTCAGCACAGACCCAAGCCAGGAATTGAAGCCGGGTCCCTGGCGCTGTGAGGCAGCAGTGCTAATCACTGTGCCACCGTGCTGGGGGAGAGAGTGAGAGAGAGAAAACCTTTTTGTAACTTGAAAACTAGGACAGTCTCTGACTCCAAACCAAACCGAAAGGAGAAAATAAACTCCTGCCGCCTGACTGATCCATCATTTTTTTCCAAAAATCCGAGAAAGTTCATTAAGCTCCTATTAAAAATAAACAAAACCCCGTTTAAACCAGTGAAGCAGAAATAAGAGGACATTGAAGCAGGCAACCAGCACCACAGTAAAACAAACTGCAGAGACTATCATGTGCGACACAGTGGTTAGCACTGCTGCCTCACAGCACCAGGCACCCGGCTTTGATTCAGGGTCACTGTCTGTGTGGAGTCTGCACATTCTCCCCGTGTCTGCATGTGTTTAATCCAGGTGCCCCGGTTTTCTCCCATAACCAGAATGATGTGCTAGTTAGGTGCATTGACCGTGCTAAACTGACGCTTAATGTCGGGGGATAAGGAGGGTAAATACGGGGGGTTATGGGGATAGGGCCTGGATGGGATTGTTTCGGTGTAGACTCAATGGGCTGAATGCAGTCACAGAGGTTTACAGCATGGGAACAGGCCCTTTGGCCCAACTTGTCCATGCTGCCTTTTTTTTAAACCACTAAGCTAGTTCTGCATTGCAGATTCTGCGATTCTATAAGAGACACGGGCATCACAGTTTTGACCTACTCTCCAGATGACCCCGTTGCGGAGTTTGCCATCTCTCAGTTCTCCGTTTTGAACTGAGCAGTTGACACGTCGCATGCCATCAACTCCTCCGTAACCAACGCTCTCTCCTCCAGTTCAAAGCTGCCCTCGCCTGCGCACTCCTTGGATCTGTCCTCACCGCAATCCAGCTCATCATCCACCTCGTGGATCTGCATCAGTTCAAAGAAGAGAAAGTTGACTGTAGCACCATGATTTACGACCCAACATGCTTACACCGGGCACGCAAGCAGGTAAACGTCACATCCAGCATGACTTTTGGAGCAGCACTGTCAGAGGGTCAGTGCTGAGGGAGTGCCGCACTGTCAGAGGGTCAGTGCTGAGGGAGCACCACGCTGTCAGAGGGTCAGTGCTGAGGGAGCGCCGCACTGTCAGAGGGTCAGTGCTGAGGGAGTGCCGCACTGTCAGAGGGTCAGTGCTGAGGGAGTGCTGCACTGTCAGAGGGTCAGTGCTGAGGGAGCGCCGCACTGTCAGAGGGTCAGTGCTGAGGGAGTGCCGCACTGTCAGAGGGTCAGTGCTGAGGGAGTGCCGCACTGTCAGAGGGTCAGTGCTGAGGGAGCGCCGCACTGTCAGAGGGTCAGTGCTGAGGGAGTGCCGCACTGTCAGAGGGTCAGTGCTGAGGGAGCACCACGCTGTCAGAGGGTCAGTGCTGAGGGAACACCACACTGTCAGAGGGTCAGTGCTGAGGGAGTGCCGCACTGTCAGAGGGTCAGTGCTGAGTGAGTGCTGCACTGTCAGAGGGTCAGTGCTGAGGGTGTGCTGCACTGTCAGAGGGTCAGCGCTGAGGGAGTGCTGCACTGTCAGAGGGTCAGTGCTGAGGGAGTGCCGCACTGTCAGAGGGTCAGTGCTGAGGGAGCGCCGCACTGTCAGAGGGTCAGTGCTGAGGGAGTGCCGCACTGTCAGAGGGTCAGTGCTGAGGGAGTGCCGCACTGTCAGAGGGTCAGTGCTGAGGGAGCGCCGCACTGTCAGAGGGTCAGTGCTGAGGGAGTGCCGCACTGTCAGAGGGTCAGTGCTGAGGGAGCACCACGCTGTCAGAGGGTCAGTGCTGAGGGAACACCACACTGTCAGAGGGTCAGTGCTGAGGGAGTGCCGCACTGTCAGAGGGTCAGTGCTGAGTGAGTGCTGCACTGTCAGAGGGTCAGTGCTGAGGGTGTGCTGCACTGTCAGAGGGTCAGCGCTGAGGGAGTGCTGCACTGTCAGAGGGTCAGTGCTGAGGGAGTGCCGCACTGTCAGAGGGTCAGTGCTGAGGGAGTGCTGCACTGTCAGAGGGTCAGTGCTGAGGGAGTGCCGCACTGTCAGAGGGTCAGTGCTGAGGGAGTGCCGCACAGTCAGAGGGTCAGTACTGAGGGAGTGTTGCACTGTCAGAGGGTCAGTGCTGAGGGAGCACCACACTGTCAGAGGGTCAGTGCTGAGGGAGTGCCGCACTGTCAGAGGGTCAGTGCTGAGGGTGTGCTGCACTGTCAGAGGGTCAGTGCTGAGGGAGTGCTGCACTGTCAGAGGGTCAGTGCTGAGGGAGTGCCGCACTGTCAGAGGGTCAGTGCTGAGGGAGTGCCGCACTGTCAGAGGGTCAGTGCTGAGGGAGCACCACGCTGTCAGAGGGTCAGTGCTGAGGGAGCGCCGCACTGTCAGAGGGTCAGTGCTGAGGGAGTGCCGCACTGTCAGAGGGTCAGTGCTGAGGGAGTGCTGCACTGTCAGAGGGTCAGTGCTGAGGGAGCGCCGCACTGTCAGAGGGTCAGTGCTGAGGGAGTGCCGCACTGTCAGAGGGTCAGTGCTGAGGGAGTGCCGCACTGTCAGAGGGTCAGTGCTGAGGGAGCGCCGCACTGTCAGAGGGTCAGTGCTGAGGGAGTGCCGCACTGTCAGAGGGTCAGTGCTGAGGGAGCACCACGCTGTCAGAGGGTCAGTGCTGAGGGAACACCACACTGTCAGAGGGTCAGTGCTGAGGGAGTGCCGCACTGTCAGAGGGTCAGTGCTGAGTGAGTGCTGCACTGTCAGAGGGTCAGTGCTGAGGGTGTGCTGCACTGTCAGAGGGTCAGCGCTGAGGGAGTGCTGCACTGTCAGAGGGTCAGTGCTGAGGGAGTGCCGCACTGTCAGAGGGTCAGTGCTGAGGGAGCGCCGCACTGTCAGAGGGTCAGTGCTGAGGGAGTGCCGCACTGTCAGAGGGTCAGTGCTGAGGGAGTGCCGCACTGTCAGAGGGTCAGTGCTGAGGGAGCGCCGCACTGTCAGAGGGTCAGTGCTGAGGGAGTGCCGCACTGTCAGAGGGTCAGTGCTGAGGGAGCACCACGCTGTCAGAGGGTCAGTGCTGAGGGAACACCACACTGTCAGAGGGTCAGTGCTGAGGGAGTGCCGCACTGTCAGAGGGTCAGTGCTGAGTGAGTGCTGCACTGTCAGAGGGTCAGTGCTGAGGGTGTGCTGCACTGTCAGAGGGTCAGCGCTGAGGGAGTGCTGCACTGTCAGAGGGTCAGTGCTGAGGGAGTGCCGCACTGTCAGAGGGTCAGTGCTGAGGGAGTGCTGCACTGTCAGAGGGTCAGTGCTGAGGGAGTGCCGCACTGTCAGAGGGTCAGTGCTGAGGGAGTGCCGCACAGTCAGAGGGTCAGTACTGAGGGAGTGTTGCACTGTCAGAGGGTCAGTGCTGAGGGAGCACCACACTGTCAGAGGGTCAGTGCTGAGGGAGTGCCGCACTGTCAGAGGGTCAGTGCTGAGGGTGTGCTGCACTGTCAGAGGGTCAGTGCTGAGGGAGTGCTGCACTGTCAGAGGGTCAGTGCTGAGGGAGTGCCGCACTGTCAGAGGGTCAGTGCTGAGGGAGTGCTGCACTGTCAGAGGGTCAGTGCTGAGGGAGTGCCGCACTGTCAGAGGGTCAGTGCTGAGGGAGTGCCGCACTGTCAGAGGGTCAGTGCTGAGGGAGTGCCGCACTGTCAGAGGGTCAGTGCCGAGGGAGTGCCACACTGTCAGAGGGTCAGTGCTGAGGGAGTGCCGCACTGTCAGAGGGTCAGTGCTGAGGGAGTGCCGCACTGTCAGTGGGTCAGTACTGAGGGAGTGCCGCACTGTCAGAGGGTCAGTGCTGAGGGAGTGCCGCACTGTCAGAGGGTCAGTGCTGAGGGAGTGCCGCACTGTCAGAGGGTCAGTGCCGAGGGAGTGCCGCACTGTCAGAGGGTCAGTGCCGAGGGAGCGCCGCACTGTCAGAGGGTCAGTGCTGAGGGAGTGCCGCACTGTCAGAGGGTCAGTGCCGAGGGAGTGCCGCACTGTCAGAGGGTCAGTGCCGAGGGAGCGCCGCACTGTCAGAGGGTCAGTGCTGAGGGAGTGCCGCACTGTCAGAGGGTCAGTGCCGAGGGAGTGCCGCACTGTCAGAGGGTCAGTGCTGAGGGAGTGCCGCACTGTCAGAGGGTCAGTGCTGAGGGAGTGCCGCACTGTCAGAGGGTCAGTGCTGAGGGAGTGCCGCACTGTCAGAGGGTCAGTGCTGAGGGAGTGCCGCACTGTCAGAGGGTCAGTGCCGAGGGAGCGCCGCACTGTCAGAGGGTCAGTGCTGAGGGAGTGCCGCACTGTCAGAGGGTCAGTGCCGAGGGAGTGCCGCACTGTCAGAGGGTCAGTGCTGAGGGAGTGCCGCACTGTCAGAGGGTCAGTGCTGAGGGAGTGCCGCAGTGTCAGAGGGTCAGTGCTGAGGGAGTGCCGCACTGTCAGAGGGTCAGTGCCAAGCCTCGAGAAACAGGCTAAATGGGGCGTCCTCTTGCTCCTCTGTAACAGGCTGGAGAAGAGGCTGAATTGCCTCCTCCTGTTCCTGTGTAACAAAGAGAAGACAACATGTTCACCACTGTGACCAGTGCTTTTTTTTTCACAGAGATTAATGTTGCAATTTGTGCCTGTCTTTTACCTTTTGACACTCAGTGGGATGATGCTGTGCATTGTCCTGTCCATGAGCCTGTACAAAGTACTCCAGACTTGGAAACCAGAAATTAATCAGGTACGGCAAATTTTTATCAATAACCATCTCACTATTCAGAATCACTAATTGACCCTCTATAAGCGTTAGATACAGAGTAAAGCTCCCTCTACACTGTCCCCCATCAAACACTCCCAGGACAGGAACAGCACGGGGTTAGATACAGAGTAAAGCTCCCTCTACATTGTCCCCATCAAACACTCCCAGGACAGGAACAGCACGGGGTTAGATACAGAGTAAAGCTCCCTCTACACTGTCCCCACATCAAACACTCACAGGACAGGTACAGCACGGGGTTAGATACAGAGTAAAGGTCCCTCTACACTGTCCCCATCAAACACTCCCAGGACAGGTACAGCACGGGGTTAGATACAGAGTAAAGCTCCCTCTACACTGTCCCCACATCAAACACTCACAGGACAGGTACAGCACGGGGTTAGATACAGAGTAAAGGTCCCTCTACACTGTCCCCCATCAAACAGTCACAGGACAGGTACAGCACGGGGTTAGATACAGAGTAAAGGTCCCTCTACACTGTCCCCCATCAAACACTCCCAGGACAGGTACAGCACGGGGTTAGATACAGAGTAAAGCTCCCTCTACACTGTCCCCCATCAAACACTCCCAGGACAGGAACAGCACGGGGTTAGATACAGAGTAAAGCTCCCTCTACACTGTCCCCCATCAAACACTCCCAGGACAGCTACAGCACAGGGTTGTATGTTGTCCTGTGCAGTGCCTTTCTATTCCGATACTTGTCCCTGTTTCCTGTCCACAGCTGTTCGTTTCCGAAGGAACGGCTTTCACATCTGTAGACCTGGCTCGCGTTCCCATTCTGGAATCTCAGCAAGCCCCAGGCTCTGGCCTTCAAGGACACAGTACACCCAGCGCCCAAGGTCGGAAGAGGTCACTGCTGGTGGAGAAGTTTCTAGAATGTCAACCCAAGTTATTGGGGGTAAGTTTGCAGTTTCTGTTGTTTTTTGTTTTGTTAAAAGCATTGACATATTTTCCTTGCATTGCTACGAAAACCTCGATATCTGATGCACATGTCCCCATATATGGTAACTGCTCTCCAATATGTCCTGTTCTCCTGTAAAGGGAGAGTTGACATGTTGCGAGAGGCTGTGATGATTGTCCTCTGTGTGACATGGGGCAAAGGGCAGACTCTGCAGTGAGGTCTGAGGATGCGATGCACCTGGACTACAAGGTAAAGGTTGCCTTCTTTATGAAGGCAGTCGCTCCTATCGTCCAGCAAGAATCTCACCCATTTCTGCAGGACCCCAGTTTCCCCCAGAATCCAGAAGAGGCCATTGGGCCCATAGAATTTGCCATCTGAAAGAGCATCTCACCCAACACCACCCCACCTGCTCCTTCTCCCCCGCCACCCCCATCTGCCCCCACCCCACCCCCATCTCTCCCAGCCCACTCCAATCTCCCCTACCCCACCCCCATCTCCCCCACCCCACAGACACAATAATTCTGTACATTTACCATGGCCAATCCCCCTCACCTACACCTTTGTACACTAATGGGCAAATTGACAATTTCTTCCAGCCCCTACAATCCTCCCTGTCTCTGTAAACTTCTCCAGCCCCTACAGCCCCCCATCTCTGTAGCCTCCTCCAGTCCTATACCCTGTCCCTAACCCTGTAACCTCCTCTAGCCCCTACAACCCTCCCTATTTCTGTAACCTCCGCCAGCCCCAACAACACCTCCTTATCTCTGTAACCTCCTCCAGCCCCTACTCCCCTCCCTATCTCTGTAACGACCTCCAGCCCTCTACAACCCTCACTATATCTGTAACTTCCTCCTGCCCCTCCAAACCTCCTTATTTCTGGAGCTTCATACAACCCTCCCAATCTCTGCAACTTCCCAAAGGTCTGGCCTCTTTTGCGCCCTTGATCCATATTTTAGTCTTCAATATTTCACTTGATCTACTCGATTTTGTGAGGTGTCTTTTGAATCATCAGCAAATGCTGATTTGTGACTTCCTGTCCATCTTCAAATCTGGCGCTTGTTATTTTGCTCTGCAGGAATCTCAGATCTTTACTGTCAGTCTCACATTTCAACAACTGTAAATCGAATAAACGTATTTCTCTGCTGATTAATTTGTGTGCCAGTAGGTTGTTTTATATATACAGCGGAGGTTGCGATGATTATAGTTAAGACTACCATTCCCCACGAATAGCCAGTCAAAGTCATGGACCTTGCTAAGACCTAGGCCAGAAACTCCACGATGTTTTTTGAAGTTAGCCTAAATTCTACATTTGAATCTGGCATTGGTGAGCATCAGGTGTTTCCCTCCAGGTCCGATTCAAGTGACCAGCTAGGAAGCTTTAATCCAACAAAGTTTATTTAAGAACACAGTTAGAATATAACAAGAAGAATTAGCGTCACTTTCCCCAATTACAAGACTTAAATATAACACCATAAATCTCCTAACAGCTAGCTATCCCTGTTGTTCCAAGTCAAATGACGTCCCGTAAACATACACCCTTCTCTTAACTTAGCACGATAGCAAGTATGCTTATGTGATGTTGGATTTGCAGCTTTTTAGCAATTGGTGTGAGTTGGTCATGTGAATGTTGGATCTAATCTCTGAGATTTCGCAGTCCTGGAACTTGCAGCAATCCTATGGAAAGAGAGAGAGAGGCAGAGAGACACTGTCTTCTTCCACTAGCTTCTGGCACTGAGAAAACAAAATTAAAACTGGCTTTTCTCTGCAGCTCAATGATACCTAGCCATAACATTTTAAGACTGTAAGACATAGGAGCAGAATGAGGCCATATGGCCCATCGAATCTGCTCCCCCATTCAATCATGGCTGATATTATTCTCATCCCCATTCTCCTGCCTTTTCCCCATAACCCCGATCCCCTTATTAATCAAGAACCTATCTTTCTCTGTCTTAAAGACATTCAATGACCCGGCCTCCTCTGCGGCAAAGACTTCCACAGATTCCCCACTCTCTGGCTGAAGAAATTCCTCCTCATCTGTTTTAAAGAATAATCCCTTTAGCCTGAGGTTGTGCCCTCTGCTTCTAGTCTCTCCCACTAGTGGAAGCATCCTGTCCATGTCCACTCTATCCAGGCCTCACAGTATCATGGAAATTTTAATAAGATCCCCCGCCACCCCCCCCATCCTTCTAAACTCCAACGAGTACAGACCCTGAGTCCTCAACCATTCCTCATACAACAAGCTCTTCGTTCTTGTGAATCTCCTCTGGACCCTTTCCAAGGCCGGCACATCCTTTCTTAGATATGGACCCAAAACTGCTCACAATACTCCAAATGGGATCTGGCCAGAACCTTGTACAGCCTCAGAAATATATCCCTGCTCTTGTATTCTAGCCCTCCCAACATGAACGCTAACATTGAGCCACATGACATAAACTGTCAATCAATCTCAATCAAGCACTACTCAGCAATCCCCAAAGGACATCTAAACCCCAGAAGAGTGCATTAGTCCAGGTTCAAGTCAGCATGATGACCGTTATGTTGTTCAGTGACAATTTGAGGACACCAGTCACAGACACCACGGTGCCAACAAAATCCTGGAAAGGCACATGATAAAGATACACTTGTTCTGGGCAGAGTTTCAACACAGGTTTAAGATGATTTATTGATACCCGTCGCGCTACAGGACTCTGCCTAAACCATGAGGGCCAGTCACAGTGCAGAATTCAGAAATACACAAGCATTTGTAGTTTCAAATTCGATGACAAGTGATTAGTCAATCAAGGTATCGGAGTTATCTCTATCCACTCATGGCTATTGATTAAGGGTACATGCATAAGGTACTCATATTTAAAACCAATTGCAATCACCTTAATCATAATACCCAAACAGCAGTGAAGCTTTTAATTGTGTCAGTTGGGTATTTTTCCAACTATCTTGAGATAGCCCAGCTGTGCCTGAATGTTAGAACACAAATCAATGCAATGTTTGCTTTAATTGCCTTTCCCCAGACTAATACTCCCTACAGTCCTCTCTTCTTCCAATGGACTTTTGTTTTTTTGAAACAGCTTACTATCCCGATATGCATGTCTCTGCTATTAAACTGTACACTTGTGGCATGGCTACTATTCTCCATATGGGCATTGTTATTTCTGTTCTCCAGTGTCACTGAAGGTGCCTTTTTGATTTATAGATTGTACATATTGTCCTGGGGCTCAGTGTGCCGATTATAACCATGATAATTGTCACACCATTTCACGAAGAACTGATAACTCTGGGTTTTGTCTGGTGGCTTACTGTGCAGGTATGTTTGTCATCTTCTTTTAATTTGATAAGTCATTGGGCATGCCATAAGGTATCAGAGCAGAATTAGGCCATTCATAGAACATAGAACATTACAGCGCAGAACAGGCCCTTCGGCCCACAATGTTGCGCCGACCAGTCTTATTTTTAAAAAAAAAACATTGACCCACTAATCTAAACCAATCCCTTTTCGTCCATAAACCTATCCACCAATCTCTTAAACGCCCCCAAACTAGGTGCATTTACAACTGCAGCAGGCAGGGCATTCCAGTCCCTCACCACCCTCTGGGTAAAGAACCTGCCCCTGACATCCGTCCTATAACTACCCCCCCTTAATTTAAAGCCATGCCCCCTCGTGCTAGATTTCTCCATCCGAGGAAACAGGCTATCACCATCCACCCTATCTAAACCTCTAATCATCTTATATGTTTCTATAAGATCCCCTCTTAGCCGCCTTCTTTCCAGTGAAAACAACCCCAAATCCCTCAGTCTCTCCTCATAGGACCTCCCCTGCATACCAGGCAACATCCTGGTAAACCTCCTCTGCACCCTCTCCAAAGCCTCCACATCCTTCCTGTAATGTGGGGACCAGAACTGCACACAGTACTCCAAGTGCGGCCGCACCAGAGTTGTGTACAGTTGCAACATGACACTGCGACTCCTAAATTCAATCCCCCTACCAATAAACGCCAAGACACCGTATGCCTGCTTAACAACCTTATCTACTTGATTCCCAACTTTCAGGGATCTATGTACACATACACCTAGATCCCTCTGTTCATCCACACTATTCAAAGTCCTCCCGTTAGCCCTATACTCAACACATCTGTTATTCCTACCGAAATGGATTACCTTCACACTTCTACCTCACAATTCAGCCCATCGGGTCTACTGCGCCATTCAGTCATGGCAGATCTGATTCTCATCCCCATTTTCCTGCCTTCTCCCCGTAACCCTTGATCCCTTTCCCAATCAAGAACCTATCTATCTCTGTCTTAAATATCCTCAATGACCCGGCCTCCTCTGTGGCAATAAGTTCCACAGATTCACCACCCTCTGGCTGAAGAAATTCCTGCTCATCTCGCTTTTAAAGGAGTGTCTCATCACTCTGAGGTTGTGCCTTCGAGTTCCAGTCTCCCCAGCTAGTGGAAACATTCTGTCCACATCCACCCTATCCGAGCCCCTCAGTATTCTGTAAGTTTCAATGAGATCACCCCTTATCCTTCTAAACCCCATCGAGGGCGACACGGTGGCACAGTGGTTAGCACTGCTGCCTCACAGCACCAGGAACCCAGGTGGGATTGCTGTCAGTGTGGGCTTGATGGGCTGAATGGCCTCCTTCTGTACTGTGGGGATTCTATGAATATAGACCCAGACTCCTCAACCTCTCCTCACATGACAAACCCTTCATTCCTGGGATCATTCTAGTGAACCTCCTGTGGACCCCCTCCAAGGCCAGACCCTATAGATGCAAGAAAGGGAGTTTCAGGAGTTTGACCCAGTGACAATACGCTGTTACTAAGGCCCAGGGCAGAAACTCATAGGTGTGTTATGAAGATAGCCTAGATCTTGAGTTTTTACATTTGGTTTTGGCATCAGGGTGACAATAAGATGTATCACAGATGACTCAAGTGACACACCAGGGAGCTTTTATCAATTAAAGTTCATTGAAGGACACAGCTAGAATGTAACAAAAAGAATTAGCATAACTTTTACTAATTACAAGATTCAAATGTGACACAGTATAAACCTTAACATGCATTTTGGAAGGTCCAACATAGTAAATGGCAGAACCCTTAAGAGCATTGATCGGCAGAGGGATCTGGGTGTACAGGTGCACAGGTCACTGAAAATGGCAAAGCAGATGGACAAGGTAGTCAAGAAGGCATATGGCATGTTTGCCTTTATCGGCCGGGGCATTGAATTTAAAAATTGGCAAGTCATGTTGTAGCTTTATAGAACGTCAGTTAGGCCGCACTTGGAATATAGTGTTCAATTCTGGTTGCCACGCTACCAGAAGGATGTGTAGGCTTTGGAGAGGGTACAGAAAAGATTTACCAGGATGTTGCCTGGTATTGAGGGCATTAGCTATGAGGGAAGGTTAGAAAACTTTGGTTTGTTCTGACTGGAACGACGGAGGTTGAGGGGAGACCTGACAGAAGCCTACAAGATTATGAGGGGCAGGGACAGAGTGGATAGTCAGAAGCTTTTTCCCAGGGTGGAAGAGTCAGTTACTAGGGGGACAGGCTTAAGGGCAAGGGACAAGATTTAAAGGAGATGTACAAGGCAAGTTTTTTTACACAGAGTTTGGTGGGTGCCTGGAACTCGTTGCCAGGAGAGGTAGTAGAAGCAGATACCATACTGACTTTTAAGGGGCGTCTTGACAAATACATGAATAGGATGGAAATAGATGGATATGGTCCCTGGAAGGGTAGGGGGTTTTTGTTCAGTCGGGCAGCGTGGTCGGTGCAGGCTTGGAGGGCCGAAGTGCCTGTTCCTATGCTGTAATTTTCTTTGTTCTTTGTTCCTGACAGCTAGCTATCTCTGTTGTTTCAAGTCAAACACCATTCCACAGACTTATACCCCCTTCTAGGCTTATCACAAAAAGCAAGTATGCTTATATGATGCTGGATTTTGCAGCTTTTTAAACACCCGCTGTGAGTTTATTTATTTGTATCACAAATAGGCTTACATTAACACTGCAATGAAGTTACTGTGAAAATCCCCAGGTCGCCACACTCTGGCGCCTGTTTGGGTATACTGAGGGAGAATTTAGATGCCGAGTGCACCTAACCAGACTATGGGAGGAAACCGGAACATCGTTGGCAGTTAGCATTTCGATCGAGCGGGGCTGCTTTGTCCTGGATGGTGTTGAGCTTCTTGAATGTTGTTGAAAAGGAAAGGCAGACGTTGTGAACCTTCCTAAAAGCCCGGTTGGGCTGGAACTGAGGAGTTGTATCTGACCCTGGACAAAGGTTACAAAAACATTACACACAAGTGGGAAGGCTGAGGGACAGAGGAACCTTGGAATACACAGTTTGTTGAAATTGGTGCGCAGGTAGACAGAGTGGGAAGGTGTTGAGCACACTGGCCTTCTTCAGTCAGGGT
Source organism: Carcharhinus amblyrhynchos (assembly GCF_965287045.1). Classification (NCBI taxonomy): domain Eukaryota; kingdom Metazoa; phylum Chordata; class Chondrichthyes; order Carcharhiniformes; family Carcharhinidae; genus Carcharhinus; species Carcharhinus amblyrhynchos. The sequence goes on along the minus strand of NC_137336.1, from coordinate 75,585,853 downwards.
ATTATGTACAGGAGTTAGGATGTTATGTTTCAGCATTGGTGAGGCTGCACTGGGCGTATCATATTTACCGCTTGGAACATAATTTACAATTCCAGTTTGGTTCAATCATAGAATCCTGCAATGCGGAAAGAGGCCATTCAGCCCATTGAGCCTGCACCGACCAAAATCCCACCCAGGCCGTATCCCCCCAACCCCACATGTTTACACTCCTAATCTCCCTGACATTAAGGGAGAATTTGGCATGATCAATCCAGCTGACCGTGGGAGGAAACCGGAACTCCCGGGGGAACATAAGAACATAAGAACATAAGAAATAGGAGCAGGAGTAGGCCATCTAGCCCTTCGAGCCTGCCCCGCCATTCAATAAGATCATGGCTGATCTGTCGTGGCTCAGTTCCACTTTCCCGCCCTCTCCCCATAACCCTTAATCCCTTCTCTTATCAAAAACCCATCAACCCGCGTCTTAAAAATATTTAGCGAGGCAGCCTCCACCACTTCAACGGGCAGAGAATTCCAGAGATTCACCACCCTTTGAGTGAAGAAGTTCCTCCTCAACTCCGTTCTAAATCGCCTCCCCTTTATCTTGAGGCTGTGCCCCCTAGTCCTACTGTCTTTTTTGAGCGGGAAGAGTCTCTCCACCTCTATCCTATCCATCCCATTCATCATCTTATACGTCTCAATGAGATCTCCCCTCATTCTTCTAAACTCTAACGAGTACAAGCCTAGTTTATTCAGCCTCTCCTCATAGCTCAATCCCCAGGGAAACCCAGGCTGACTCCAGACTGACAGTGAGCCAAGCTGGAAATCGAACCCCGGCCTCTGGCGTATGAAGCAGCTGTGCTGTGCCACCATGCTGCCTTGAAGATTTTCCAATCTTTCCAACTCTCCTGATCCCATTTGGATCCTCAAAGGTGGAATTTCCCCATCCCGCCTGCCACAGGAATCGTAGGACCGTTAACGATTTGGATGAGAATATAGGGAGCATGATTAGTAAGTTTGCAGATGACACCAACATTGGTGGCAGTATGGTGGACAGTGAAGAAGGTTATCTAGGATTGCAACGGGATCTTGATCAATTGGGCTGACGAATGGCAGATGGAGTTCAATTTAGACAAATGCGAGGTGATGCATTTTGGTAGATTGAACCAGGGCAGGACTTACTCAGTTAATGGTAGGGTGTTGGGGAGAGTTACAGAACAGAGAGATCGAGGGGTACAGGTTCATAGCTCCTTGAAAGTGGAGTCACAGGTGGACAGAGTGGTGAAGAAGGCATTCGGCATGCTTGGTTTCATCGGTCAGAACATTGAATACAGGAGTTGGGGTGTCTTGTTGAAGTTGTACAAGACATTAGTAAGGCCACACTTGGAATACTGTGTACAGTTCCAGTCACCCTATTATAGAAAGGATATTATTAAACTAGAAAGAGTGCAGAAAAGATTTACTAGGATGCTACCGGAACTTGATGGATTGAGTTATAAGGAGAGGCTGGATAGACTGGGACTTTTTTCTCTGGAGTGTAGGAAGCTGAGGGGTGATCTTATAGAGGTCTATAAAATAATGAGGGGCCCAGATCAGCCAGATAGTCAATATCTTTTCCCAGAGGGAGGGGAGTCTAAAACTAGAGGGCATAGGTTTAAGGTGAGAGGGGAGAGATACAAAAGGGTCCAGAGGGGCAATTTTTTCACACAGAGGGTGGTGAGTGTCTGGAACAAGCTGCCTGAGGCAGTAGTAGAGGTGGGTACAATTCTTTCTTTTAAAAAGCGTTTAGACAGTTACATGGGTAAGATGAGTATGGAGGGATATGGGCCAAACATGGCAATTGAGACTAGCTTAGAGGTTAAAAAAGGGACAGCATGGACAAGTTGGGCCGAAGGGCCTGTTTGCATGCTGTAAACCTCTGTAACTTGGTGACTTGATGACCTAGGGCAGAAACTTCCAGGCATGTGATTCGCAAATTAAAAAGATTTGCCAGGATGTTACCAAGACTTGAGTTGTAAGGCAAGGCTGGATAGGCTGGGACTTATTCCCCTGGAGCCTAGGAGGATGAGGGTTGACAGTGGCACAGTGGTTAGCACTGCTGCCTCACAGCACCAGGGACCCAGGTTCTGTTCCTGGCTTGAGTCACGGGTTGTGGAGTTTGCACATTCTCCCCGTGTCTGCATGGGTTTCCTCCAGGTGTCTGTGTTTCCTCCCACAGTCTGAAAGATGTGCTGGTTAGGGTGCATTGGCCGTGCTAAATTCTCCCTCAGTCTACCCAAACAGACGGCAGAGTGTGGCGACTAGAGGATTTTCACAGTAACTTCATTGCAGTGTTAATGTAAATCTCACTCGTGACTAAGAAATAAACTTGGAAAAAACTTTATAGAGGTTTATAAAATCATGAGGAGCATAGATAA
>NC_137336.1:75565957-75578457 GCF_965287045.1 Carcharhinus amblyrhynchos | reverse complement strand
CCCCATTGGGAAGGTGGTGCTTAAGCAGCCACTTTGAACCCGACGCAGTCTCTGGGGTGTAGGTACACCCACAGTGCTGTTAGGGAACGAGTCCTGGGATTTTGGCCCAGTGACTGTGAAGGACTGGCTGATATATTATCAAATCGGATGATGAGTGTTTCGGAGGGGAACCTCCAGATGCTGCTGTTCCCAGGTATCTGCTGCCCTTCTACTTTTAAACAATAAAGGTCGTAGATTTGGAAGTTGCTGCCTACGGAGCCTTGTTGAGTCACTGCAGTGCATCTTGTAGATGGTACACACGGCTGCCTTTGTACTGGCCCTCTGACAGTGCAGCACTCCCTCAGCACTGACCCTCTGACAGTGCGGCGCTCCCTCAGCACTGACCCTCTGACAGTGCGGCGCTCCCTCAGCACTGACCCTCTGACAGTGCCACACTCCCTCAGCACTGACCCTCTGACAGTGCGGCACTCCCTCAGCACTGACCCTCTGACAGTGCGGCACTCCCTCGGCACTGACCCACTGACCGTGCGGCACTCCCTCGGCACTGACCCTCTGACAGTGCGGCACTCCCTCGGCACTGACCCTCTGACAGTGCGGCACTCCCTCGGCACTGACCCTCTGACAGTGCGGCACTCCCTCGGCACTGACCCTCTGACAGTGCGGCACTCCCTCGGCACTGACCCTCTGACAGTGCGGCACTCCCTCGGCACTGACCCTCTGACAGTGCGGCACTCCCTCGGCACTGACCCTCTGACAGTGCGGCACTCCCTCGGCACTGACCCTCTGACAGTGCGGCACTCCCTCGGCACTGACCCTCTGACAGTGCGGCACTCCCTCGGCACTGACCCTCTGACAGTGCGGCACTCCCTCGGCACTGACCCTCTGACAGTGCGGCACTCCCTCGGCACTGACCCTCTGACAGTGCGGCACTCCCTCGGCACTGACCCTCTGACAGTGCAGCACTCCCTCGGCACTGACCCTCTGACAGTGCGGCACTCCCTCGGCACTGACCCTCTGACAGTGATGTGTGATAATGTTTGTTGAAGGACCCGCTCCTGTTTTTCAGGCTTTGGTTCTGAATACGTCCTTGGTACCAACGCCCCACGGGGAATTTGGTGGAGCTCAGTGAAGATTGTCCATCAGTGGATTGCCCTGTTGTTATTGAACAATCGTTATGGTGGTGGTCAGAAGCAGAAGTAATGAACCTTGGGCTGTTTTGCTGCCGCTTCATCCCCAACTCCAGGATTTTTTTGTGTGTTGGGGCTACCCTAGCTGTCACTCGAGGGGCTCCATGTCAAACACAACCTGCCCAAAGTTGCCGCCCTGGACCCATTTCCCACCCCACCCTCCCCCCCCACAACTGAGTGTTAATTAGCGTCCCTCTCTCTCCCTCTGTTGCCCCCCTCCCCTCCACTTGGGAGAGATTCCCACCTCAGACTGTTCAGTCTGATTGACTGACCGTTCTCCCGTCCCTCGTGGTGCAGGATTGTAAAGTAGGCCCTGAAGCCTAATTCCAGCAAGTCCAGGAATGGGTACTTTCTCAACCCTCGGGGAGAGGCGAGGCCCTGTGGGGGTGGGGAGGGTGGACAGATGTGGGGCTGGGGCAAGGATGGGGAGGGTGGACTTCTGAGTTGATAGAGGCGTACCTCTCACTCCTGCTTGTGGCAAGACCCATCAGTGCTCAGTAACTGGCCACTTGAGGGCCTCCCTCGGTTGGGGCAAGGGTGATCTAAACCTTGCGAGCAGGCGTTGAGCAGTGGGGAGAAGGTCATCCAAGAGGCTTTAAATTCATCCTACCCCAGTTAAAATGCTGCCAGAAAGGGAACCTAAAAGCCCGCCTCAATCTTCCCGCCGGAATTTCACAATCTCAAATCTCGGCATTGAAACTCGATTCTGAAATGAGGCCCACCGTCCCACGTCGCAGAGTCTCACAGTGACTCACGGCCAGCTAAACCACTTGGGCTGCCTAACCAAGGTGGGAAAGCCAGCCGCGATATATTGACGTGATGGCGAACATTCACAAACACCAACTTGGGCCTCAGCTGGAGCATTGGGCCTAGTTCTGGGGGCTGCACTTGAGACAGGACTTGGAGGCAGTAGAGAGAGAGGGAGAGAGGAAATGTGAAAGGATTCACTGGAATGGTTTCAGGATGAGGGACATCAGTCCATAGAACCTTTACAGTGTAGAATGAAGCCATTCAGCTCATTGAGTCTGCGCTACCTCCCTTTCACCGAATCCCTCTCATCTGCCTTATCTCTGGAACCTTTCCCATTTTCTCGTCCCAGGTGGCAGTCCAGTTCCATTTTTGGATCTTTCGAGAGAATGGCCTCCACCAGCCTCTCAGGAATTTCCTTCCAGATTCCTCTGGGTGAAAGTTGTGCCAGTTATTTTGAATCTGTTCCCCCCCCCTTGTTCTTGATGCTCTCTTGAGAGGAAACAGTTTCTCAATATTTACCCTACCCAAACCCCTCAGGATGTTCAACAGCTCCATCCAAAGGAGACGGTCTCAACCTCTCCAGTTGATCCTCACAGCTACAGTAACTGGGACAGTTCTTGTGGATTAGCCATGCTAAATTGTCCCTTAGTGTCCAAAGATGTACAGGTTAGGTGGATTGGCCATGCTAAATTGTCCCTTAGTGTCCAAAGATGTACAGGTTAGGTGGATTGGCCATGCTAAATTGTCCCTTAGTGTCCAAAGATGTACAGGTTAGGTGGATTGGCCGTGCTAAATTGTCCCTTAGTGTCCAAAGATGTACAGGTTAGGTGGATTGGCCGTGCTAAATTGTCCCTTAGTGTCCAAAGATGTGCGGATTAAGTAGATTGGCCATGCTAAATTGCCCCTCCTCTGTACTCTCTCCAATGCCTTCACTCCCTTCCTCAAGTATGGACCCCAGAACTGGACACAGTTCTCCAGATGAATTCCACAAGTTCAACATGACCTCCTTACTCTTGTACTCAATGCCTTTGCTGATGAATCCTAGGATACTGTGTGCTCCCTCAACCCGCCCTGCCACCTACAGTGACCAAGCATAGAATCCCTACAGTGCAGAAATAGGCCATTCAGCCCATCGAGCCCACACCCACTCTCTGACAGGCGTCTTACCCAGGCCCTGTCCCCACATGTATTTATCTCGCTAATCCCCCTAATTTACACATCTTTGGACTGTGAAGAGGGGAGACCGTGGCTGAGTGGTATTATTGCTAGACTATTAATCCAGAAACTCAGCTAACGTTCCACGGCAGATGGTGGAATTCAAATTCAATAAAAATTATCTGAAACTAAGAATCTACCGATGACCATGAAACCATTGTCGATTGTCGGAAAAACCCATCTGGTTCACGAATGCCCTTTAGGGAAGGAAATCTGCCACCCTTACCTGGTCTGGCCTACATGTGACTCCAGAGCTACAGCAATGTGGGGGACTCTCAACTGCCCTCTGAATAAGAGTAACTAGGGATGGGCAATAAATGCTGGCCAATCAGCCAGTGACATCCACGTCCCACTAATGAATAAAACTTTAACGTGGCCAATCCACCTAACCTGCACATCTTTGGACACTAAGGGACAATTTAGCATGGCCAATCCACCCTAACCTACACATCTTTGGACACTAAGGGACAATTTAGCATGGCCAATCCATCTAACCTACACATCTTTGGACACTAAGGGACAATTTAGCATGGCCAATCCACCTAACCTGCACATCTTTGGACACTAAGGGACAATTTAGCATGGCCAATCCACCTAACCTACACATCTTTGGACACTAAGGGACAGTTTAGCATGGCCAATCCACCTAACCTACATATCTTTGGACACTAAGGGACAATTTAGCATGGCCAATCCACCTAACCTACACATCTTTGGACACTAAGGGACAATTTAGCATGGCCAATCCACCTAACCTACATATCTTTGGACACTAAGGCACAATTTAGCATGGCCAATCCACCTAACCTGCACATCTTTGGACACTAAGGGACAATTTAGCATGGCCAATCCACCTAACCTACACATCTTTGGACACTAAGGGACAATTTAGCATGGCCAATCCACCTAACCTACACATCTTTGGACTGTGGGAGGAAACCAGAGCACCCGGAGGAAACACAGACACAGGGAGAATGTGCAAATTCCACACAGACAGTGACCCAAATGGGGAATTGAACCCGGGTCCCTGAGGCTGTGAGACAGCTGTGCCAACCACTGTGTTGCCCTGTCGCAATACATGTTTCTAAATGAGATCCCTGTGTTCCTGCATCTCCGTTTATTTAATACAAGCAAAACACTGAGGATGCTGGAAACCTGAGGTAAAATCAGAGAATGCTGGATTACTCAGTAGGTCTGCTGAGTGAGAAAGTGAGTTAAGGTTTCAGGTCCAAGTGACCCTGCTACAGAACTGAAGCAAGGTGGAGACGGTATAGTGAGAACGGGGAGAGGAGATGGGGGCAGAATGGAGTCTGGGAATAGGTTGGTGCCGAGGAGAGCTTAACAAATGTGTGATGGATATAAGACAAAAGGGAAGTGTTAATGGTTAAGAGATGAATGTTGCTAATAGCGGCAAAATGTGAGATGTTGATGGAAACGACAGGACAGGTGGCTGGGTGGGGGCAGGCCACAGAGCTGAACATCAGCTGACAGCCTACACAAAGGTGGAGAGGAGGTGTTGAGATGGAGAGGGGGGCTTGCTGTCTCGTGTTGTCGAACTCAGTGTTGAGTCCAGAAGGCTGTAAAGTGCCCCGTTGGAAGATGAGGCGCTGTTCCGCCAGTTTGCATTGGGCTTCACGGGATCATCACAACACTAATAAAAAAAAAGGTGAAGGAGGCCATTCAGCCCTTCAAGCCTACTCCACGATTCATTGTGATCATGGCTAATCACCCAACTCATGGGATTGCGGGTAGTGTCTTGAGATGGATAGAAAGCTGGTCAGCAGGTAGGAAGCAACGAGTTGGCATCAATGGGTCTTTTTCTGATTGGCAAGTAGTGACTGGTGGGTTACCACAGGGATCTGTGCCGGGACCCCCGACTGTTCACATTATATATTAATGATTTGGAAGAGGGAACTGAATGCGTTATCTCCAAATTTGCAGATGATACACAGCTGGGTGGGAGGGTGAGCTGTGAGGAGGATACAGAGATACTTCAGTGTGATTTGGACAGGCTGAGTGTGTGGGTATCTGCAGGGCAGATGCAGAATAATGTGGATAAATGTGAGGAATAGGAGGATGGATTATTAGTTAAATGGGTGTAAATCGAGAGGGGCGGATACTCAGCGAGACCTTGTAGTCCTCGTGTATCAGTCGCTGAGAGTGAGTGCGCAGGTACAGCAGGCAGTAAAGAAGGTAAATGGTATGTTCACAGCGAGAGGATTTGAGTATAGGGATAGGGATGTTTTGCTGCAATTGTACAGGGTGTTGGTGAGGCCACACCTGGAGTATTGTGTGTAGTTTTGGTCTCCTTATCTGAGGAAGGATGTCCTTGCTATAGAGGGAGCACAGCGAAGGTTTACCAGGCTGATTCCTGGGATGGCAGCTCTGTCATATGAGGAGAGACTGAGTCAGTTAGGATTATATTCACTGGAGTTTAGAAGAGTGAGAGGGGATCTGATAGAAACTTATAAAATTCTAACAGGGTTAGACAGGGTAGATTCAGAAAGAATGTTCCCGATGGTGAGGGGAGTTGATTTTAACCCAACTCAGGGGGTATCTAGTAGGGATGGAAGCTATTTGGGCAATCATATCTGTGCTGTCGTTGTCAGCTATGCAATTTGTCCCAGTTCTGTTCTGTAACCCTCCACCCCCTGTCTCTGCAATCTATCCCCTTCCAACTGTTTCTCCAGTTCCCCAGTTTGTGTGTTCCTAGTCAATCTGTTCCCTTTTGGGCAGTGCAAACTAGATCATAATATGTACCCTTATATTTTACCCAAATTTAGCATGTCTGCTACGACTCTCACCAATTTTTACAAATGACTATAGACAGCATCCTTTCCAGATGTATCACAGCTTGGTATGGGCTCCTGATCTGAGCAACTCTGCAAGAAATTACGAAGGGTCGTGAATGTAACCCAGTCCAGCACGCAAACCAGCCTCCTATCCACTCATTCCATCTACGCTTCCCGCTGCCTCAGTAAAGCAGGACGGTGGTTAGCACTGCTGCCTCACAACACTAGGGACCCGAGTTCAATTCCTGGTTTGGGTCACTGCCTGTGCAGGGTCTGCACTTCCCTCGTGTCTGTGTGGGTTTCCTCTGGGTGCTCCGGTTTCCTCCCACAGTCTGAAAGACCTGCTGATTAGGGTGCATTGGCTGTGCCAAGTTCTCCCTCGGTGTACCCAAACAGGCGCCGGAGTGTGGGATTTTCACAGTAACTTTGCAGTGTTAATGTAAACCGACCTGTGACACTAATAAATACACTTAAAAACAAACTTCAGCCTCATGCAGGAGGAGATATTTACGATGAGAATCTGGGATGTGCTCTGGTATATGCTAAAGCCTGATTTTACAACAATTTATCCAAGGAATATAACACACGTACTCAATCTATAATACCTTTAAACAGTTGTATCACTGAATTGTGAATTCAATATAAAAGGAATTAAAATTACATTCTGGTTGTAAACTGGCTGAGGAGGCAATCAATTAATTCTTAAATTGTTTTTTACACATTTGCGAACCAGAGTTTTCCCATCCCACGGGAATCGGAGTGGGCGAAGGGGGGGACCATAGGGAAGGTCTGTTGACCCCGGGGGGAGGATTTTACCAGTTCGGGATGAGCGAGGCCGTAAGATCCCACCCGAGGTCTCCCCCATCAACTTGAAGCCGTCTTTAAAGTCCTCTCGAAATAAGCAGATGAACCAGGGGGAGGGCTCGTGCACAATGTCAGAGACTTCAGATCGAATTCTACTCTTCTCGCAGTGTCAGCCCACCGCAAGGAGGGTGGGGTCAGGAGAATCGAGAGTGGGTCAATTTGTGGCATTCACACACGCGTTCCTGCCACGTGTGCATCTCCCGACGCCAGATACCTGGCGCACGGGACCACACTGGAAACGGGCGGGACCAGCAGTAAGGTCCCAAACCTGCTCTCAATGTAACAAGTGTCATCATCAGGCCCGGGACTGAATTCTCCAACACAGAGAGCAACTCCCACCCCCTCAGTGCGATTTCACTCTGGCAGGGTCTACAGTAGTTGCCCGCTTTCGGGGAAGTGGTGGGAGACCCTGCTGGAGAGAAGGAAATTGCGGCCCCCCACCCTCTAAGGGGTCGGGCGGTGACGGGGGGGGGGGGGCATTGCCCCCTGGGCATGGGCACCCTGACAGTGCCAGCCTGTGCCCCTGGCACTGCCCACAGGGCAAAGTGCCCGTGCCCAGGGGGTACCTTGGCACTGTTCATTGGCATGGGGCAGTGCCTAGGGCAGGGCCTGACGGGGGGTGAGATTTAGGGGCGATCGGTGGGTTTGAAGAGGTTCGCTCTGCGTGGGGATAGGTCAGGACTGGAGGGAGACGAGCGCTTGGTACAGGCTGGGCAGGGGGTGGTCTGCTGGGAGGGTCAGCCTGCCGTGGGGGGAGGGAGGGGGTCTTCTGGAAGAGGTGTGTGGATGGGGGGAGCTGGACATGGGGGCGTTCTGCGATGGGGGGGGGGTTTGAACCTGCTCACGATTGGAAGGATGCCTTGACTGGGCAGTGGGTGGATGAGGGGCAGCGTTGCAGTGTCCCCTGGCTGGCCAGCCTGACGGAGCGGGGCCACTACGGATCACAGAGTTCCCCAACAGTCAGGTTTTGGTGCGAATAGGCCCCATGCCCCGAGCTTTCAGTGAGATTCAGGATTGTGGCCTCCGCTTTGCACGGAGTGGGGAGATTTGAGTCTGAACTCCCACTGAAAAGAAAGCAGCATGATTTATACAAGTTTTCCCACAAATTTAGCACTTAGAATCTTTTTGGGACAATCGGGCCCCAAGGAACTCGGAATGTAGAAAACCCCCCAGCGCTGACCCTCTGACAGTGCAGCACTCCCTCAGCACTGACCCTCTGACAGTGCGGCACTCCCTCAGCACTGACCCTCTGACAGTGCGGCACTCCCTCAGCACTGACCCTCTGATAGTGCGGCACTCCCTCAGCACTGACCCTCTGACAGTGCGGCACTCCCTCAGCACTGACCCTCTGACAGTGCGGCACTCCCTCAGAACTGATCCTCTGACACTGCAGCACTCCCTCAGCACTGACCCTCTGACAGTGCGGCACTCCCTCAGCACTGACCCTCTGACAGTGCGGCACTCCCTCAGCACTGACCCTCTGACAGTGCGGCACTCCCTCAGCACTGACCCTCTGACAGTGCGGCACTCCCTCAGCACTGACCCTCTGACAGTGCGGCACTCCCTCAGCACTGACCCTCTGACAGTGCGGCACTCCCTCAGCACTGACCCTCTGACAGTGCGGCACTCCCTCAGCACTGACCCTCTGACAGTGCGGCGCTCCCTTAGCACTGACCCTCTGACAGTGCGGCGCTCCCTCAGCACTGACCCTCTGACAGTGCGGCACTCCCTCAGCACTGACCCTCTGACAGTGCGGCACTCCCTCAGCACTGACCCTCTGACAGTGCGGCACTCCCTCAGCACTGACCCTCTGACAGTGCAGAGCTCCCTCAACACTGACCCTCTGACAGTGCAGCACTCCCTCAGCACTGACCCTCTGACAGTGCGGCACTCCCTCAGCACTGACCGTCTGACAGTGCGGCACTCCCTCAGCACTGACCCTCTGACAGTGCAGCACTCCCTCAGCACTGACCCTCTGACAGTGCAGCACTCCCTCAGCACTGACCCTCTGACAGTGCAGCACTCCCTCAGCACTGACCGCACTATCTCAGAGATGACTATCGTGAGTGGAGTCAGTGAGCTGTTTAGTTGCAGAGACTCTGGTTTATGGTAGAGAGTGGGCAGGTCACAATTGCTGTTTGACAAAGTTTCGGAACATTGAACCAAACATCTTGTGACTTAGAGATCAGGCTTAATATTTAGCAGCTGTGTAGAATACATACAGGGCTCTGTGTCATTGGCAGTTGAGAGGTCAGTGTTGGACTGAAACACAGAATACTTTGTCTGTGTAAACCTCAGTGGAATCATTTGACAGAGATTTCATTCCACAATGCAGAGAGCAATTCTTAAGTGAAGGCTTTCGAAAGGGGCTCCTATTTAAAGTCTTGCTTGACATTTTGGTTTTGTAGTTTGTTGAGTGAGGACCGATTAACAGAGGACCAGCACACTTGAGGCCTTGTATGTGAATCACACAGTCCGCATTCACAGCCATGTTGCAAATTTCCTGACTCGTTCTGCGTCTTGCTCCGTTCCAGGAATCTTAAGTCACATCGCTGGCGAGTTTAACCAGACAGTTCCCGCAGTTTCAAAGGCAGGGTGTTGTCAATGAGACGAGTTGCTGATTTCCCCAGAATTCTGCCCCGTTCCCACTCAGTTCCATCCCCAATCGCAATGATAACAGGAAGAAACTCCATCATAAAGCATTGAATCCGGCAATCCAAATCAGCCCAACTACATTATCAGATAACCGTAACATCACTCATAATCTAACAGCATCAGAATATAAAATGCCTGGTCTCCAGGGTGTTGACTACGAGGAGAGGTTGAATAAACTGGGATTGTTTTGACTGGAAAGACGCAGGCTGAGGGGAGACCTGGTCCACAAAATGATGAGAGGCAGAGACAGGGTGGATAGTCAGAGGCTTTTCCCCAGAGTGGGAGTATCAATGACGAGGGGGCACAGGGTCAAGGTGAGAGGGGGAGAGTTTAAGGGAGATGTGTGGGGGGAGGTTTTTCACACAGAGAGGGGTGGGTGTCTGGAACGTGCTGCCAGAATAGTGGGGGGGAAGCAGGAACATTACCAATATTTAACAGGCATCTGGATGGGTGCATGAATAGGGAGGGAATCGAGGGACACTGACCGAATAGGGAGGGAATCGAGGGACACTGACCGAATAGGGAGGGAATCGAGGGACACTGACCGAATAGGGAGGGAATCGAGGGATACTGACCGAATAGGGAGGGAATCGAGGGACACTGACCGAATAGGGAGGGAATCGAGGGACACTGACCGAATAGGGAGGGAATCGAGGGACACTGACCGAATAGGGAGGGAATCGAGGGACACTGACCGAATAGGGAGGGAATCGAGGGACACTGACCGAGTAGGGAGGGAATCGAGGGACACTGACCGAGTAGGGAGGGAATCGAGGGACACTGACCGAATAGGGAGGGAATCGAGGGACACGGACCGAATAGGGAGGGAATCGAGGGATACTGACCGAATAGGGAGGGAATCGAGGGTTACTGACCAAGTAAGGGCAGAAGATTTACATTTAATTTAGTTGGGGCATCATGATTAGCACGGGCTTGGAGGGGCGGAAGGGCCTGTTCCTGTGCTGCACTGTTCTATGCTCTTAAAATATATCCTCAACCTCAACTCAACCACAACATCAACCTCAAACTCAACCACAACATCAACCTCAAACTCAACCACAATCTCAACTCAACCTCAACCCAACCTCAACCTCAACCCAACCACAATCTCAACCACAATCTCAACCACAACATCAACCTCAACCCAACCACAATCTCAACCCAACCACAATCTCAACCCAACCACAATCTCAACCCAACCACAATCTCAACCCAACCACAATCTCAACCCAACCACAATCTCAACCCAACCTCAACCTCAACCCAACCACAATCTCAACCCAACCACAATCTCAACCCAACCACAATCTCAACCCAACCACAATCTCAACCCAACCACAATCTCAACCCAACCACAATCTCAACCCAACCACAATCTCAACCCAACCACAATCTCAACCCAACCACAATCTCAACCCAACCACAATCTCAACCCAACCACAATCTCAACCCAACCACAATCTCAACCCAACATCAACCTCAACCCAACCACAATCTCAACCCAACCACAATCTCAACCCAACCACAATCTCAACCCAACCACAATCTCAACCCAACCACAATCTCAACCCAACCACAATCTCAACCCAACCACAACATCAACCTCAAACTCAACCACAATCTCAACCTCAATTCAACTCAACCTCAAACTCGACCACAATTCAACCCAACCTCAACTCAACCCCACCTCAAACTCAACCACAATCTCAACCTCAATTCAACCCAACCTCAACTCAACCTCAAACTCGACCACAATTCAACCCAACCTCAACTCAACCCCACCTCAAACTCAACCACAATCTCAACCCAACCACAACCACAACATCAACATCAAACTCAACAACAATCTCAACCCAACCTCAACCCAATCACAACCTCAACCACAACCTCAACCTCAGTCTCAACCTCAAACTCAACCCAACCTTAACTCAACCTCAACCTCAGCCTCAGCCCAGCCTCAACCTAACCTCAACTTCAATCTCAAACTCTCAACCACAACCTCAACTCAACCTCAATCTCAGCCTCAGTCCAGCCTTAGCCTCAACCTAACCTCAACCTCAACTCAACCTAACCTCACCTTCAACTCAACAACAACCTTAACCTCAGCCTCGGCCCAGCCTCAACGTCAACTTAACCTCAACCTCAACCTAACCTCAATCTCAACCTCAACTCAATCTTAACCAAACCTCAACCTAACCTCAATCTCAGGCAAGTACAATCTTGAGGCAAGTTCAGAAGTGATGTTAGGGGTAAGTTTTTCACTCAGAGGGTGGTGAGTGAATGGAATTGGCTGCCGTCAGTGGTGGTGGAGGCGAACTCGCTGGGGTCTTTTAAAAGACTTCTGGATGAGTATATGGGGTTTCATGGGATTGGGGGTTATAGATAGGTCTATAGATTGGTAGGTGTTGATGTGATCGGCGCAACTCGTGGGCCGAAGGGCCTGTTTGTGCTGTAGTGTTCTATGTTCTATGTTTAACTTAACCACAACCTCAACTCAACCTCAACCCAGCCTCAACCTCAACTCAAACTCAACCACAATTTCAACTCAACCACAAATTCAACCCAACCTCAACCTAACCTCAACCCAACTTCCACTCAACCATAACCTCAACTCAACCTGAACTCAATCTCAACCTCAAGACAATCTCAACCCAACCTCAACCTCAACTCAATCTCAACTCAAATTCAATCCAGCCTCAACCCAACCTCAACTCAACCTCACCCCAGCTTCATCCTCAACGTCAACCTCAACCACAACCTCAATCTCAACCTAAGCCTCAACCCAGCCTTAACCTCAACCTAACCTCAACCTCAACTCAACTTCAGATCAACCTCAACCTGAGCCTCAGCCTCAAATCAACCCATCCTCAACTCTGCCTCAACTCTGCCTCAACTCTGCCTCAACTCTGCCTCAACTCTGCCTCAACTCCACTTCAACTCCACTTCAACTCCACCTCAACTCCACCTCAACTCCACCTCAACTCAATCTCGACCTCAACCTCAGATCAACTTCAACTCAATCTCAACCCAACCTTAA
>NC_137336.1:74182970-74215257 GCF_965287045.1 Carcharhinus amblyrhynchos | reverse complement strand
GTCTGGGTGGGCAAATCGTGAAACAACGGGTGGGGACGGCATGAACCAACCTTGGGGAAGCCATTCAACTTTGGGACTTGGTCCCTGGAGGGGCAGGGGGAAAACATGAACCCGTCGGGCCTGGTGCCTGGAGAACCGAGGGGAAAACATGAACCAGTTGTGCTTGGTCCCTGGAGAACCGCGGGGAAAACATTAACCAGTTGGGCTTCCTCCCTGGAGAAGCAGGGGCGAGACATGAACCAACCGTGGGCAAAACATTAACCAGTCGGGCAAAACATTAACCAGTCGGGGAAAACATTAACCAACCAACTGGGCAAAACATTAACCAGTCGGGCAAAACATTAACCATCCGGGCAAAACATTAACCAGTGGGGCTTAGGGTCTGCCTGGGTGGGCAAATCGTGCAACAACGGGTGGGGACGGCACGAACCAACCTTGGGGAAGCCATTCAACAGTGGGACTTGGTCCCTGGAGGGGCAGGGGGAAAACATGAACCCGTCGGGCCTGGTGCCTGGAGAACCGAGGGGAAAACATGAACCAGTGGTGCTTGGTCCCTGGAGAACCGCGGGGAAAACATTAACCAGTTGGGCTTCCTCCCTGGAGAAGCAGGGGCGAGACATGAACCAACCGTGGGCAAAACATTAACCAGTCGGGCAAAACATTAACCAGTCGGGGAAAACATTAACCAACTGGGCAAAACATTAACCAGTCGGACAAAACATTAACCAACCGGGCAAAACATTAACCAGTGGGGCTTAGGGTCTGGCTGGGTGGGCAAATCGTGAAACAACGGGTGGGGACGGCATGAACCAACCTTGGGGAAGCCATTAAACAGTGGGACTTGCTCCCTGGAGGAGCAGGGGAGAAAACATTCACCCGTCGGGCCTGGTGCCTGGAGAACCGAGGGGAAAACATTAACCAGTGGTGCTTGGTCCCTGGAGAACCGAGGGGAAAACATTAACCAGTCGGGCGTGCTCCCTGGAGAAGCAGGGGCGAAACATGAACCAACCGTGGGCAAAACATTAACCAGTCGGGCAAAACATTAACCAGTCGGGGAAAACATTAACCAGTCGGGCAAAACATTAACCAACTGGGGAAAACATTAACCAACCGGGCAAAACATTAACCAGTGGGGCTTAGGGTCCGTCTGGTTGGGCAAATCATGAAACCACGGTGGGGACGGCATGAACCAACCATGGGGAAGTCATTCAACAGTGGGACTTGGTCCCTGGAGGAGCAGGGGGAAAACATAAACCAGTTCGGCTGGGTGACTGGAGAAGCGCAGGGGAAAACATTAACCAGTGGTGCTTGGTCCCTGGAGAACCGAGGGGGAAACATTAACCAGTCGGGCCTGCTCCCTGGAGAAGCAGGGGCGAAACATGAACCAACCGTGGGCAAAACATTAACCAGTCGGGCAAAACATTAACCAACTGGGCAAAACATTAACCAGTCGGGCAAAACATTAACCAACCGGGCAAAACATTAACCAGTGGGGTTTAGGGTCTGTCTGGGTGGGCAAATCGTGAAACAACGGGTGGGGACGGCATGAACCAACCTTGGGGAAGCCATTCAACTTTGGGACTTGGTCCCTGGAGGGGGCAGGGGGAAAACATGAACCCGTCGGGCCTGGTGCCTGGAGAACCGAGGGGAAAACATGAACCAGTTGTGCTTGGTCCCTGGAGAACCGCGGGGAAAACATTAACCAGTTGGGCTTCCTCCCTGGAGAAGCAGGGGCGAGACATGAACCAACCGTGGGCAAAACATTAACCAGTCGGGCAAAACATTAACCAGTCGGGGAAAACATTAACCAACTGGGCAAAACATTAACCAGTCGGGCAAAACATTAACCATCCGGGCAAAACATTAACCAGTGGGGCTTAGGGTCTGCCTGGGTGGGCAAATCGTGCAACAACGGGTGGGGACGGCACGAACCAACCTTGGGGAAGCCATTCAACAGTGGGACTTGGTCCCTGGAGGGGCAGGGGGAAAACATGAACCCGTCGGGCCTGGTGCCTGGAGAACCGAGGGGAAAACATGAACCAGTGGTGCTTGGTCCCTGGAGAACCGCGGGGAAAACATTAACCAGTTGGGCTTCCTCCCTGGAGAAGCAGGGGCGAGACATGAACCAACCGTGGGCAAAACATTAACCAGTCGGGCAAAACATTAACCAGTCGGGGAAAACATTAACCAACTGGGCAAAACATTAACCAGTCGGACAAAACATTAACCAACCGGGCAAAACATTAACCAGTGGGGCTTAGGGTCTGGCTGGGTGGGCAAATCGTGAAACAACGGGTGGGGACGGCATGAACCAACCTTGGGGAAGCCATTAAACAGTGGGACTTGCTCCCTGGAGGAGCAGGGGAGAAAACATTCACCCGTCGGGCCTGGTGCCTGGAGAACCGAGGGGAAAACATTAACCAGTGGTGCTTGGTCCCTGGAGAACCGAGGGGAAAACATTAACCAGTCGGGCGTGCTCCCTGGAGAAGCAGGGGCGAAACATGAACCAACCGTGGGCAAAACATTAACCAGTCGGGCAAAACATTAACCAGTCGGGGAAAACATTAACCAGTCGGGCAAAACATTAACCAACTGGGGAAAACATTAACCAACCGGGCAAAACATTAACCAGTGGGGCTTAGGGTCCGTCTGGTTGGGCAAATCATGAAACCACGGTGGGGACGGCATGAACCAACCATGGGGAAGTCATTCAACAGTGGGACTTGGTCCCTGGAGGAGCAGGGGGAAAACATAAACCAGTTCGGCTGGGTGACTGGAGAAGCGCAGGGAAAACATTAACCAGTGGTGCTTGGTCCCTGGAGAACCGAGGGGAAACATTAACCAGTCGGGCCTGCTCCCTGGAGAAGCAGGGGCGAAACATGAACCAACCGTGGGCAAAACATTAACCAGTCGGGCAAAACATTAACCAACTGGGCAAAACATTAACCAGTCGGGCAAAACATTAACCAACCGGGCAAAACATTAACCAGTGGGGTTTAGGGTCTGTCTGGGTGGGCAAATCGTGAAACAACGGGTGGGGACGGCATGAACCAACCTTGGGGAAGCCATTCAACTTTGGGACTTGGTCCCTGGAGGGGCAGGGGGAAAACATGAACCCGTCGGGCCTGGTGCCTGGAGAACCGAGGGGAAAACATGAACCAGTTGTGCTTGGTCCCTGGAGAACCGCGGGGAAAACATTAACCAGTTGGGCTTCCTCCCTGGAGAAGCAGGGGCGAGACATGAACCAACCGTGGGCAAAACATTAACCAGTCGGGCAAAACATTAACCAGTCGGGGAAAACATTAACCAACTGGGCAAAACATTAACCAGTCGGGCAAAACATTAACCATCCGGGCAAAACATTAACCAGTGGGGCTTAGGGTCTGCCTGGGTGGGCAAATCGTGCAACAACGGGTGGGGACGGCACGAACCAACCTTGGGGAAGCCATTCAACAGTGGGACTTGGTCCCTGGAGGGGCAGGGGGAAAACATGAACCCGTCGGGCCTGGTGCCTGGAGAACCGAGGGGAAAACATGAACCAGTGGTGCTTGGTCCCTGGAGAACCGCGGGGAAAACATTAACCAGTTGGGCTTCCTCCCTGGAGAAGCAGGGGCGAGACATGAACCAACCGTGGGCAAAACATTAACCAGTCGGGCAAAACATTAACCAGTCGGGGAAAACATTAACCAACTGGGCAAAACATTAACCAGTCGGACAAAACATTAACCAACCGGGCAAAACATTAACCAGTGGGGCTTAGGGTCTGGCTGGGTGGGCAAATCGTGAAACAACGGGTGGGGACGGCATGAACCAACCTTGGGGAAGCCATTAAACAGTGGGACTTGCTCCCTGGAGGAGCAGGGGAGAAAACATTCACCCGTCGGGCCTGGTGCCTGGAGAACCGAGGGGAAAACATTAACCAGTGGTGCTTGGTCCCTGGAGAACCGAGGGGAAAACATTAACCAGTCGGGCGTGCTCCCTGGAGAAGCAGGGGCGAAACATGAACCAACCGTGGGCAAAACATTAACCAGTCGGGCAAAACATTAACCAGTCGGGGAAAACATTAACCAGTCGGGCAAAACATTAACCAACTGGGGAAAACATTAACCAACCGGGCAAAACATTAACCAGTGGGGCTTAGGGTCCGTCTGGTTGGGCAAATCATGAAACCACGGTGGGGACGGCATGAACCAACCATGGGGAAGTCATTCAACAGTGGGACTTGGTCCCTGGAGGAGCAGGGGGAAAACATAAACCAGTTCGGCTGGGTGACTGGAGAAGCGCAGGGGAAAACATTAACCAGTGGTGCTTGGTCCCTGGAGAACCGAGGGGGAAACATTAACCAGTCGGGCCTGCTCCCTGGAAAGCAGGGGCGAAACATGAACCAACCGTGGGCAAAACATTAACCAGTCGGGCAAAACATTAACCAACTGGGCAAAACATTAACCAGTCGGGCAAAACATTAACCAACCGGGCAAAACATTAACCAGTGGGGTTTAGGGTCTGTCTGGGTGGGCAAATCGTGAAACAACGGGTGGGGACGGCATGAACCAACCTTGGGGAAGCCATTCAACTTTGGGACTTGGTCCCTGGAGGGGCAGGGGGAAAACATGAACCCGTCGGGCCTGGTGCCTGGAGAACCGAGGGGAAAACATGAACCAGTTGTGCTTGGTCCCTGGAGAACCGCGGGGAAAACATTAACCAGTTGGGCTTCCTCCCTGGAGAAGCAGGGGCGAGACATGAACCAACCGTGGGCAAAACATTAACCAGTCGGGCAAAACATTAACCAGTCGGGAAAACATTAACCAACTGGGCAAAACATTAACCAGTCGGGCAAAACATTAACCATCCGGGCAAAACATTAACCAGTGGGGCTTAGGGTCTGCCTGGGTGGGCAAATCGTGCAACAACGGGTGGGGACGGCACGAACCAACCTTGGGGAAGCCATTCAACAGTGGGACTTGGTCCCTGGAGGGGCAGGGGGAAAACATGAACCCGTCGGGCCTGGTGCCTGGAGAACCGAGGGGAAAACATGAACCAGTGGTGCTTGGTCCCTGGAGAACCGCGGGGAAAACATTAACCAGTTGGGCTTCCTCCCTGGAGAAGCAGGGGCGAGACATGAACCAACCGTGGGCAAAACATTAACCAGTCGGGCAAAACATTAACCAGTCGGGGAAAACATTAACCAACTGGGCAAAACATTAACCAGTCGGACAAAACATTAACCAACCGGGCAAAACATTAACCAGTGGGGCTTAGGGTCTGGCTGGGTGGGCAAATCGTGAAACAACGGGTGGGGACGGCATGAACCAACCTTGGGGAAGCCATTAAACAGTGGGACTTGCTCCCTGGAGGAGCAGGGGAGAAAACATTCACCCGTCGGGCCTGGTGCCTGGAGAACCGAGGGGAAAACATTAACCAGTGGTGCTTGGTCCCTGGAGAACCGAGGGGAAAACATTAACCAGTCGGGCGTGCTCCCTGGAGAAGCAGGGGCGAAACATGAACCAACCGTGGGCAAAACATTAACCAGTCGGGCAAAACATTAACCAGTCGGGGAAAACATTAACCAGTCGGGCAAAACATTAACCAACTGGGGAAAACATTAACCAACCGGGCAAAACATTAACCAGTGGGGCTTAGGGTCCGTCTGGTTGGGCAAATCATGAAACCACGGTGGGGACGGCATGAACCAACCATGGGGAAGTCATTCAACAGTGGGACTTGGTCCCTGGAGGAGCAGGGGGAAAACATAAACCAGTTCGGCTGGGTGACTGGAGAAGCGCAGGGGAAAACATTAACCAGTGGTGCTTGGTCCCTGGAGAACCGAGGGGGAAACATTAACCAGTCGGGCCTGCTCCCTGGAGAAGCAGGGGCGAAACATGAACCAACCGTGGGCAAAACATTAACCAGTCGGGCAAAACATTAACCAACTGGGCAAAACATTAACCAGTCGGGCAAAACATTAACCAACCGGGCAAAACATTAACCAGTGGGGTTTAGGGTCTGTCTGGGTGGGCAAATCGTGAAACAACGGGTGGGGACGGCATGAACCAACCTTGGGGAAGCCATTCAACTTTGGGACTTGGTCCCTGGAGGGGCAGGGGGAAAACATGAACCCGTCGGGCCTGGTGCCTGGAGAACCGAGGGGAAAACATGAACCAGTTGTGCTTGGTCCCTGGAGAACCGCGGGGAAAACATTAACCAGTTGGGCTTCCTCCCTGGAGAAGCAGGGGCGAGACATGAACCAACCGTGGGCAAAACATTAACCAGTCGGGCAAAACATTAACCAGTCGGGGAAAACATTAACCAACTGGGCAAAACATTAACCAGTCGGGCAAAACATTAACCATCCGGGCAAAACATTAACCAGTGGGGCTTAGGGTCTGCCTGGGTGGGCAAATCGTGCAACAACGGGTGGGGACGGCACGAACCAACCTTGGGGAAGCCATTCAACAGTGGGACTTGGTCCCTGGAGGGGCAGGGGGAAAACATGAACCCGTCGGGCCTGGTGCCTGGAGAACCGAGGGGAAAACATGAACCAGTGGTGCTTGGTCCCTGGAGAACCGCGGGGAAAACATTAACCAGTTGGGCTTCCTCCCTGGAGAAGCAGGGGCGAGACATGAACCAACCGTGGGCAAAACATTAACCAGTCGGGCAAAACATTAACCAGTCGGGGAAAACATTAACCAACTGGGCAAAACATTAACCAGTCGGACAAAACATTAACCAACCGGGCAAAACATTAACCAGTGGGGCTTAGGGTCTGGCTGGGTGGGCAAATCGTGAAACAACGGGTGGGGACGGCATGAACCAACCTTGGGGAAGCCATTAAACAGTGGGACTTGCTCCCTGGAGGAGCAGGGGAGAAAACATTCACCCGTCGGGCCTGGTGCCTGGAGAACCGAGGGGAAAACATTAACCAGTGGTGCTTGGTCCCTGGAGAACCGAGGGGAAAACATTAACCAGTCGGGCGTGCTCCCTGGAGAAGCAGGGGCGAAACATGAACCAACCGTGGGCAAAACATTAACCAGTCGGGCAAAACATTAACCAGTCGGGGAAAACATTAACCAGTCGGGCAAAACATTAACCAACTGGGGAAAACATTAACCAACCGGGCAAAACATTAACCAGTGGGGCTTAGGGTCCGTCTGGTTGGGCAAATCATGAAACCACGGTGGGGACGGCATGAACCAACCATGGGGAAGTCATTCAACAGTGGGACTTGGTCCCTGGAGGAGCAGGGGGAAAACATAAACCAGTTCGGCTGGGTGACTGGAGAAGCGCAGGGGAAAACATTAACCAGTGGTGCTTGGTCCCTGGAGAACCGAGGGGGAAACATTAACCAGTCGGGCCTGCTCCCTGGAGAAGCAGGGGCGAAACATGAACCAACCGTGGGCAAAACATTAACCAGTCGGGCAAAACATTAACCAACTGGGCAAAACATTAACCAGTCGGGCAAAACATTAACCAACCGGGCAAAACATTAACCAGTGGGGTTTAGGGTCTGTCTGGGTGGGCAAATCGTGAAACAACGGGTGGGGACGGCATGAACCAACCTTGGGGAAGCCATTCAACTTTGGGACTTGGTCCCTGGAGGGGCAGGGGGAAAACATGAACCCGTCGGGCCTGGTGCCTGGAGAACCGAGGGGAAAACATGAACCAGTTGTGCTTGGTCCCTGGAGAACCGCGGGGAAAACATTAACCAGTTGGGCTTCCTCCCTGGAGAAGCAGGGGCGAGACATGAACCAACCGTGGGCAAAACATTAACCAGTCGGGCAAAACATTAACCAGTCGGGGAAAACATTAACCAACTGGGCAAAACATTAACCAGTCGGGCAAAACATTAACCATCCGGGCAAAACATTAACCAGTGGGGCTTAGGGTCTGCCTGGGTGGGCAAATCGTGCAACAACGGGTGGGGACGGCACGAACCAACCTTGGGGAAGCCATTCAACAGTGGGACTTGGTCCCTGGAGGGGCAGGGGGAAAACATGAACCCGTCGGGCCTGGTGCCTGGAGAACCGAGGGGAAAACATGAACCAGTGGTGCTTGGTCCCTGGAGAACCGCGGGGAAAACATTAACCAGTTGGGCTTCCTCCCTGGAGAAGCAGGGGCGAGACATGAACCAACCGTGGGCAAAACATTAACCAGTCGGGCAAAACATTAACCAGTCGGGGAAAACATTAACCAACTGGGCAAAACATTAACCAGTCGGACAAAACATTAACCAACCGGGCAAAACATTAACCAGTGGGGCTTAGGGTCTGGCTGGGTGGGCAAATCGTGAAACAACGGGTGGGGACGGCATGAACCAACCTTGGGGAAGCCATTAAACAGTGGGACTTGCTCCCTGGAGGAGCAGGGGAGAAAACATTCACCCGTCGGGCCTGGTGCCTGGAGAACCGAGGGGAAAACATTAACCAGTGGTGCTTGGTCCCTGGAGAACCGAGGGGAAAACATTAACCAGTCGGGCGTGCTCCCTGGAGAAGCAGGGGCGAAACATGAACCAACCGTGGGCAAAACATTAACCAGTCGGGCAAAACATTAACCAGTCGGGGAAAACATTAACCAGTCGGGCAAAACATTAACCAACTGGGGAAAACATTAACCAACCGGGCAAAACATTAACCAGTGGGGCTTAGGGTCCGTCTGGTTGGGCAAATCATGAAACCACGGTGGGGACGGCATGAACCAACCATGGGGAAGTCATTCAACAGTGGGACTTGGTCCCTGGAGGAGCAGGGGGAAAACATAAACCAGTTCGGCTGGGTGACTGGAGAAGCGCAGGGGAAAACATTAACCAGTGGTGCTTGGTCCCTGGAGAACCGAGGGGGAAACATTAACCAGTCGGGCCTGCTCCCTGGAGAAGCAGGGGCGAAACATGAACCAACCGTGGGCAAAACATTAACCAGTCGGGCAAAACATTAACCAACTGGGCAAAACATTAACCAGTCGGGCAAAACATTAACCAACCGGGCAAAACATTAACCAGTGGGGTTTAGGGTCTGTCTGGGTGGGCAAATCGTGAAACAACGGGTGGGGACGGCATGAACCAACCTTGGGGAAGCCATTCAACTTTGGGACTTGGTCCCTGGAGGGGCAGGGGGAAAACATGAACCCGTCGGGCCTGGTGCCTGGAGAACCGAGGGGAAAACATGAACCAGTTGTGCTTGGTCCCTGGAGAACCGCGGGGAAAACATTAACCAGTTGGGCTTCCTCCCTGGAGAAGCAGGGGCGAGACATGAACCAACCGTGGGCAAAACATTAACCAGTCGGGCAAAACATTAACCAGTCGGGGAAAACATTAACCAACTGGGCAAAACATTAACCAGTCGGGCAAAACATTAACCATCCGGGCAAAACATTAACCAGTGGGGCTTAGGGTCTGCCTGGGTGGGCAAATCGTGCAACAACGGGTGGGGACGGCACGAACCAACCTTGGGGAAGCCATTCAACAGTGGGACTTGGTCCCTGGAGGGGCAGGGGGAAAACATGAACCCGTCGGGCCTGGTGCCTGGAGAACCGAGGGGAAAACATGAACCAGTGGTGCTTGGTCCCTGGAGAACCGCGGGGAAAACATTAACCAGTTGGGCTTCCTCCCTGGAGAAGCAGGGGCGAGACATGAACCAACCGTGGGCAAAACATTAACCAGTCGGGCAAAACATTAACCAGTCGGGGAAAACATTAACCAACTGGGCAAAACATTAACCAGTCGGACAAAACATTAACCAACCGGGCAAAACATTAACCAGTGGGGCTTAGGGTCTGGCTGGGTGGGCAAATCGTGAAACAACGGGTGGGGACGGCATGAACCAACCTTGGGGAAGCCATTAAACAGTGGGACTTGCTCCCTGGAGGAGCAGGGGAGAAAACATTCACCCGTCGGGCCTGGTGCCTGGAGAACCGAGGGGAAAACATTAACCAGTGGTGCTTGGTCCCTGGAGAACCGAGGGGAAAACATTAACCAGTCGGGCGTGCTCCCTGGAGAAGCAGGGGCGAAACATGAACCAACCGTGGGCAAAACATTAACCAGTCGGGCAAAACATTAACCAGTCGGGGAAAACATTAACCAGTCGGGCAAAACATTAACCAACTGGGGAAAACATTAACCAACCGGGCAAAACATTAACCAGTGGGGCTTAGGGTCCGTCTGGTTGGGCAAATCATGAAACCACGGTGGGGACGGCATGAACCAACCATGGGGAAGTCATTCAACAGTGGGACTTGGTCCCTGGAGGAGCAGGGGGAAAACATAAACCAGTTCGGCTGGGTGACTGGAGAAGCGCAGGGGAAAACATTAACCAGTGGTGCTTGGTCCCTGGAGAACCGAGGGGGAAACATTAACCAGTCGGGCCTGCTCCCTGGAGAAGCAGGGGCGAAACATGAACCAACCGTGGGCAAAACATTAACCAGTCGGGCAAAACATTAACCAACTGGGCAAAACATTAACCAGTCGGGCAAAACATTAACCAACCGGGCAAAACATTAACCAGTGGGGTTTAGGGTCTGTCTGGGTGGGCAAATCGTGAAACAACGGGTGGGGACGGCATGAACCAACCTTGGGGAAGCCATTCAACTTTGGGACTTGGTCCCTGGAGGGGCAGGGGGAAAACATGAACCCGTCGGGCCTGGTGCCTGGAGAACCGAGGGGAAAACATGAACCAGTTGTGCTTGGTCCCTGGAGAACCGCGGGGAAAACATTAACCAGTTGGGCTTCCTCCCTGGAGAAGCAGGGGCGAGACATGAACCAACCGTGGGCAAAACATTAACCAGTCGGGCAAAACATTAACCAGTCGGGGAAAACATTAACCAACTGGGCAAAACATTAACCAGTCGGGCAAAACATTAACCATCCGGGCAAAACATTAACCAGTGGGGCTTAGGGTCTGCCTGGGTGGGCAAATCGTGCAACAACGGGTGGGGACGGCACGAACCAACCTTGGGGAAGCCATTCAACAGTGGGACTTGGTCCCTGGAGGGGCAGGGGGAAAACATGAACCCGTCGGGCCTGGTGCCTGGAGAACCGAGGGGAAAACATGAACCAGTGGTGCTTGGTCCCTGGAGAACCGCGGGGAAAACATTAACCAGTTGGGCTTCCTCCCTGGAGAAGCAGGGGCGAGACATGAACCAACCGTGGGCAAAACATTAACCAGTCGGGCAAAACATTAACCAGTCGGGGAAAACATTAACCAACTGGGCAAAACATTAACCAGTCGGACAAAACATTAACCAACCGGGCAAAACATTAACCAGTGGGGCTTAGGGTCTGGCTGGGTGGGCAAATCGTGAAACAACGGGTGGGGACGGCATGAACCAACCTTGGGGAAGCCATTAAACAGTGGGACTTGCTCCCTGGAGGAGCAGGGGAGAAAACATTCACCCGTCGGGCCTGGTGCCTGGAGAACCGAGGGGAAAACATTAACCAGTGGTGCTTGGTCCCTGGAGAACCGAGGGGAAAACATTAACCAGTCGGGCGTGCTCCCTGGAGAAGCAGGGGCGAAACATGAACCAACCGTGGGCAAAACATTAACCAGTCGGGCAAAACATTAACCAGTCGGGGAAAACATTAACCAGTCGGGCAAAACATTAACCAACTGGGGAAAACATTAACCAACCGGGCAAAACATTAACCAGTGGGGCTTAGGGTCCGTCTGGTTGGGCAAATCATGAAACCACGGTGGGGACGGCATGAACCAACCATGGGGAAGTCATTCAACAGTGGGACTTGGTCCCTGGAGGAGCAGGGGGAAAACATAAACCAGTTCGGCTGGGTGACTGGAGAAGCGCAGGGGAAAACATTAACCAGTGGTGCTTGGTCCCTGGAGAACCGAGGGGGAAACATTAACCAGTCGGGCCTGCTCCCTGGAGAAGCAGGGGCGAAACATGAACCAACCGTGGGCAAAACATTAACCAGTCGGGCAAAACATTAACCAACTGGGCAAAACATTAACCAGTCGGGCAAAACATTAACCAACCGGGCAAAACATTAACCAGTGGGGTTTAGGGTCTGTCTGGGTGGGCAAATCGTGAAACAACGGGTGGGGACGGCATGAACCAACCTTGGGGAAGCCATTCAACTTTGGGACTTGGTCCCTGGAGGGGCAGGGGGAAAACATGAACCCGTCGGGCCTGGTGCCTGGAGAACCGAGGGGAAAACATGAACCAGTTGTGCTTGGTCCCTGGAGAACCGCGGGGAAAACATTAACCAGTTGGGCTTCCTCCCTGGAGAAGCAGGGGCGAGACATGAACCAACCGTGGGCAAAACATTAACCAGTCGGGCAAAACATTAACCAGTCGGGGAAAACATTAACCAACTGGGCAAAACATTAACCAGTCGGGCAAAACATTAACCATCCGGGCAAAACATTAACCAGTGGGGCTTAGGGTCTGCCTGGGTGGGCAAATCGTGCAACAACGGGTGGGGACGGCACGAACCAACCTTGGGGAAGCCATTCAACAGTGGGACTTGGTCCCTGGAGGGGCAGGGGGAAAACATGAACCCGTCGGGCCTGGTGCCTGGAGAACCGAGGGGAAAACATGAACCAGTGGTGCTTGGTCCCTGGAGAACCGCGGGGAAAACATTAACCAGTTGGGCTTCCTCCCTGGAGAAGCAGGGGCGAGACATGAACCAACCGTGGGCAAAACATTAACCAGTCGGGCAAAACATTAACCAGTCGGGGAAAACATTAACCAACTGGGCAAAACATTAACCAGTCGGACAAAACATTAACCAACCGGGCAAAACATTAACCAGTGGGGCTTAGGGTCTGGCTGGGTGGGCAAATCGTGAAACAACGGGTGGGGACGGCATGAACCAACCTTGGGGAAGCCATTAAACAGTGGGACTTGCTCCCTGGAGGAGCAGGGGAGAAAACATTCACCCGTCGGGCCTGGTGCCTGGAGAACCGAGGGGAAAACATTAACCAGTGGTGCCTGGTCCCTGGAGAACCGAGGGGAAAACATTAACCAGTTGGGCGTACTCCCTGGAGAAGCAGGGGCAAAACGTTAGCCAGCCGTGGGGAAAACATTAACCAACTGGGCAAAACATTAACCAGTCGGACAAAACATTAACCAGTCGGGCAAAACATTAACCGGTGGGGCTTAGGGTCTGGCTGGGTGGGCAAATCGTGAGACAAAGGGTGGGGACGGCATGAACCAACCTTGGGGAGGTCATTCAACAGTGGGACTTGGCCCCTGGAGGAGCAGGGGGGAAAACATTCACCCGTCGGGCCTGGTGCCTGGAGAACCGAGGGGAAAACATTAACCAGTGGTGCTTGGTCCCTGGAGAACCGAGGGGAAAACATTAACCAGTTGGGCTTGCTCCCTGGAGAAGCAGGGGCGAAACATGAACCAACCGTGGGCAAAACATTAACCAGCCGGGCAAAACATTAACCGGTCGGGCAAAACATTAACCGACTGGGGAAACCATTAACCAGTCGGGCAAAACATTAACCAACTGGGCAAAACATGAACCAGTGGGGCTTAGGGTCTGGCTGGGTGGGCAAATCGTGAAACAACGGTGGGGAAGGCATGAACCAAACATGGGGAAGTCATGACAAAGTGGGGCTTGGTCCCTGGAGGAGCAGGGGGAAAACATTCACCCGTCGGGCCCTGTCCCTGGAGAAGCGAAGGGGAAAACATTATCCAGTGGTGCTTGGTCCCTGGGGAACCGAGGGGAGAACATTAACCAGTTGGGCTTGCTCCCTGGAGAAGCAGGGGCGAAACATGAACCAGCCGTGGGCAAAACATTAACCAGTGGGGCAAAACATTAACCAGTCGGGCAAAACATTAACCAACTGGGGAAAACATTAACCAGTCGGGCAAAACATTAACCAACCCGGCAAAACATTAACCAGTGGGGCTTAGGGTCCGTCTGGTTGGGCAAATCATGAAACAACGGTGGGGACGGCATGAACCAACCATAGGGACGTCATTCAACAGTGGGACTTGGTCCCTGGAGGAGCAGGGGGAAAACATAAACCAGTTGGGCTGGGTGACTGGAGAAGCGCAGGGGAAAACATTAACCAGTGGTGCTTGGTCCCTGGAGAACCGAGGGGGAAACATTAACCAGTCGGGCCTGCTCCCTGGAGAAGCAGGGGCGAAACATGAACCAACCGTGGGCAAAACATTAACCAGTCGGACAAAACATTAACCAGTCGGGCAAAACGTTAACCGGTGGGGCTTAGGGTCTGTCTGGGTGGGCAAATCGTCAGAGAACGGTGGGGACGGCATGAACCAACCTTGGGGAAGTCATTCAACAGTGGGACTTGGTCCCTGGAGGAGCAGGGGGGAAAACATTCACCCGTCGGGCCTGGTGCCTGGAGAACCGAGGGGAAAACATTAACCAGTGGTGCTTGGTCCCTGGAGAACCGAGGGGAAAACATTAACCCGTTGGGCGTACTCCCTGGAGAAGCAGGGGCAAAACGTTAGCCAGCCGTGGGGAAAACATTAACCAGTAGGGCAAAACATTAACCAGTCGGGCAAAACATTTACCAACTGGGCAAAACATTAACCAGTCGGACAAAACATTAACCAGTCGGACAAAACATTAACCGGTGGGGCTTAGGGTCTGTCTGGGTGGGCAAATCGTCAGAGAACGGTGGGGACGGCATGAACCAACCTTGGGGAGGTCATTCAACAGTGGGACTTGGTCCCTGGAGGAGCAGGGGGGAAAACATTCACCCGTCGGGCCTGGTGCCTGGAGAACCGAGGGGAATACATTAACCACTGGTGCTTGGTCCCTGGAGAACCGAGGGGAAAACATTAACCAGTTGGGCGTTCTCCCTGGAGAAGCAGGGGCAAAACGGTAGCCAGCCGTGGGGAAAACATTAACCAGCAGGGCAAAACATTAACCAGTCGGGGAAAACATTAACCAACTGGGCAAAACATTAACCAGTCGGACAAAACATTAACCAGTCGGGCTAAACATTAACCGGTGGGGCTTAGGGTCTGTCTGGGTGGGCAAATCGTGAGAGAACGGTGGGGAAGGCATGAACCAAACATGGGGAAGTCATGACACAGTGGGGCTTGGTCCCTGGAGGAGCAGGGGGAAAACATGAACCCGTCGGGCCTGGTGCCTGGAGAACCGAGGGGAATACATTAACCACTGGTGCTTGGTCCCTGGAGAACCGAGGGGAAAACATTAACCCGTTGGGCTTGCTCCCTGGAGAAGCAGGGGCGAAACATGAACCAACCGTGGGCAAAACATTAACCAGTGGGGCAAAACATTAACCAGTCGGGCAAAACATTAACCAACTGGGGAAAACATTAACCAGTCGGGCAAAACATTAACCAACCCGGCAAAACATTAACCAGTGGGGCTTAGGGTCTGGCTGGGTGGGCAAATCGTGAATCCACGGTGGGGACGGCATGAAACAACCATGGGGAAGTCATTAAAGAGTGCGGCTTGGTCCCTGGAGAAGCAGGGGGAAAACATGAACCCGTCGGGCCTGGTGCCTGGAGAACCGAGGGGAAAACATGAACCACTGGTGCTTGATCCCTGGAGAACCGAGGGGAAAACATTAACCCGTTGGGCTTGATCCCTGGAGAAGCAGGGGCGAAACATGAACCAACCGTGGGCAAAACATTAACCAGTCGGGCAAAACATTAACCAGTCGGGCAAAACATTAACCAACTGGGGAAAACATTAACCAGTCGGGCAAAACATTAACCAACCTGGCAAAACATTAACCAGTGGGGCTTAGGGTCTGGCTGGGTGGGCAAATCGTGAATCCACGGTGGGGACGGCATGAAACAACCATGGGGAAGTCATTAAAGAGTGCGGCTTGGTCCCTGGAGAAGCAGGGGGAAAACATGAACCCGTCGGGCCTGGTGCCTGGAGAACCGAGGGGAAAACATGAACCACTGGTGCTTGATCCCTGGAGAACCGAGGGGAAAACATTAACCCGTTGGGCTTGCTCCCTGGAGAAGCAGGGGCGAAACTTGAACCAACCGTGGGCAAAACATTAACCAGTCGGGCAAAACATTAACCAGCCGGGCAAAACATTAACCAACCGGGCAAAACATTAACCAGTGGGGCTCACCGTCTGGCTGGGTGGGCAAAACGTGAATCCACGGTGGGGACGGCATGAACCAAGCATGGGGAAGTCATTCAACTGTGGGACTTAGTCCCTGGAGAAGCGAAGGGGAAAACCTTAACCAGTCGGGCTTGCTCCCTTGCAGAAGCAGGGGCAAAACGTTCACCAGTCGGGCCTGGCCCCTGGAGAAGCGAAGGGGAAAACATTAGCCAGTAGTGCTTGGTCCCTGGAGAACCGAGGGGAAAACATTAACCAGTTGCACTTGCTCCCTGGAGAAGCAGGAGCACAGCATGAACCAACCGTGGGGAAAACATTAACCAGTCGGGCAAAACATGAACCAACCGGGGAAAACATTAACCAGTCGGGCAAAACATTAACCCGTCCGAATTCGGGTCTGGCTGGATGGGCAAAGCATGGAACAACGGTGGGGAAAGCATGAACCAACCACCGGGAAGTCATTCAACTGTGGGACTTGGCCCCTGGAGAAGCAGGGGGAAAACATTAACCAGTCGGGGCTGGGTGCCTGGAGAAGCTGGGGGAAAGCATTAACCAGTTGTGCTTGGTCCCTGGAGAACCGAGGGGAAAGCGTTCAACAGTTGAACAGAGTCCCTGGCGACGCAGGGGCACAGCATCAAACAACCGTGGGGAAAACATTAACCAGTCAGGCCAAACATTAACCAGTCGGGGAAAACATTAACCAACTGGGGAAAACATTAACCAGTCGGACAAAACATTAACCAGTCGGGGAAAACAGGAACCAACTGGGGAAAACATTACCCAGTCGGACAAAACATTAACCAACCGGGCAAAACATTAACCCGTGGGGCTTAGGGCCTGGCTCGATGGGCAAGACATGAACCAGCCGTGGGGAAAACTTGAACCAGTGGGACTTGGAGCCTGGAGAAGCAGGGGGGGGGGGGGCGGTGGATAACATGAACCGGTCGGGGAAAACTTTCACCTCTTCCCCCTTTATCTCTGTGTCCCAGTAAGCTGATTCAGTGTGAATGTAGGCCTTGCTTGTGAGGCGAATCATTCATGTTGACACCTTTAAATATCGATCCCCCCTCTCTCTGCCTGTCTGTCTCTCCCTCTCTCTCACTGTCCCTCTCTCTCAGTAACTTCCCTGCAGTGTTCATGTAAGCCTGACTTCTGACACTTGAGAAACTTTAAAAACTTGCTCTCTCTGCCAGTTCAGGCACAGCTTGAGTGTTCGAGTGAGAGGGGGGGAGGGGTGAGTATTGAAGCAGGTGCAGGCAGCTGTCAACAAAGCTTTGAAGAAACGGCAGGCAATGTTTGTAAACATGCTGAGGGAACGGCAAAGTCAGTGTGTCAGCCAGGTGGGGGAAGGGAGGCTTCCACTTGCTGCTGCTGCTGCTGCTGCTGTTTGGGCCATGACAGTTCCCTTTTTTATTGTACCCTCTGGACAAGCAGGGACAAGACATGAACCTGGTGTACTGAGTCCCTGTAGAAGCGAGAGGAAAACATTCACCAGTCGGATGTGGTCTCCGGAGAAGCAGGGGCAAAACATTAACCAGTCGGAGAAATCATTAACCAGTGGCACTTGGTGCATGGAGAAGCGAGGGGAAAACATTAACCAGCCGGACATCGTCCCTGGAGAAGCCAGGGGACAACATGAACCAGTCGGACTTTGTCTCTGGCGAAGCAGGGGCAAAAGATGAACCAACCGCGGGGGAAAACATTAACCCACCGGGGAAAACATTAACCAGTCGGGGAAAACTTTCACCTCTCCCTCTGTCTCTCTGTGTCCCAGGAAGCTGATCCAGTCTGAATGTAGGCCTTGCTTGTGAGGCGAATCATTCACGTTGACACCTTTGAATATCGATTCCCCCCTCTCTCTCTGCCTGCCTGCCTGCCTGCCTGCCTGCCTGTCTGTCTGTCTGTCTGCCTGACTCTCTCAGTAACTTCACTTCAATGTGAATGTAAGCCTGACTTCGGACACTTCATCCACTTTAAAAACTCACTCGCTGCCTCTCGCAGTTCCGGCACAGGTCGAGTGCTGGATTGAGTGCGCGGGAGAGGTGAGTGTTGACACAGGTGCAGGTAACTGTCAACAAAGCTTTGAAGAAATGACATGCAGTGTTTGTAAACATGCTGAGGTTATGGGAAGGTCAGTGTATCAGCCAGGTGGGGCAAGGGAGGCTTCCACTTGCCAGGGGAAAACAGTAACCAGCTGCTGCTGCGGTGTGGGCAATGGCAGTCCCCCCCTTGGATTTTGTACCCTCTGCACAAGCAGGAGCAAAACATGAACCACTTGGACGTGCTGCCTGGAGCAGAAGGGAAAACATTCACCACTTAGACTCTGGTCCCTGGGGTCGAAGGGAAGACGTGAAACCAGTTGCACTTAGTCTCCAGAGAAGCAGGGGCAAAACACTCACCAGTCGGGGAAAACATGAACCAGTCGGACCGAGTCCCCGGAGAAGCGGCGGGGAAAGCATTCACCAGGCAGCAGGAGTCCCTGGAGAACCGAGGGGAAAACATTAACCAGTTGGGCTTGGTCCCTGTAGCAGCAGAGGCAAAACATTCAGCAGACGGGGAAAACATTAACCAGTCGGGCAAAACATTAACCAGGAAGCCGCAGCCGCTGGTGCATCATGCAAGTCATTAACCAGTTGGTACTTTGTCCCTGGGAGCAGCAGGGAAAGCATAAACCAGCCGGGGAAAACATTAACCAGAAAGCCGCAGCCGCTGCAGCATCGTGGAAGCCATTGACCAGTCGGTACATTGCCCCTGGGAGCAGCAGGGAACACATTAACCAGTCGGGCAAAACATTAACCAGTCGGGCAAAACATTTACCAGAAAGCTGCAGCCGCTGGAGGACCGTGGAAGTCATTAACCAGTCGGTACTTTGTCCCTGGG
Organism: Carcharhinus amblyrhynchos; assembly: GCF_965287045.1. Lineage (NCBI taxonomy): Eukaryota > Metazoa > Chordata > Chondrichthyes > Carcharhiniformes > Carcharhinidae > Carcharhinus > Carcharhinus amblyrhynchos. Next base: position 74,196,343 of record NC_137336.1, on the reverse strand, counting down.
AGCAGCAGTGAAAACATTGACCCGTCGGGGAAAACATTAAGCAGCAAGCCGCAGCCGCTGGAGGATCGTGGAAGTCATTAACCAGTCGGTACTTTGTCCCTGGGAGCAGCAGGGAACACATTAACCAGTCGGGCAAAACATTAACCAGTCGGGCAAAACATTAACCAGAAAGCTGCAGCCGCTGGAGGATCGTGGAAGTCATTAACCAGTCGGTACTTTGTCCCTGGGAGCAGCAGGGAACACATTAACCAGTCGGGCAAAACATTAACCAGTCGGGCAAAACATTAACCAGAAAGCTGCAGCCGCTGGAGGATCGTGGAAGTCATTAACCAGTCGGTACTTTGTCCCTGGAGCAGCAGTGAAAACAATACCCCGTCGGGCAAAACATTAACCAGAAAGCCGCAGCCGCTGGAGGATCGTGGAAGTCATTAACCAGTCGGTACTTGGTCCCTGGGAGCAGAAGGGAAAACATTAACCAGCCGGGGAGAACATTAAACAGGAAGCCACAGCCGCTGGAGGATCGTGGAAGTCATTAACCAGTCGGTACTTTGTCCCTGGGAGCAGCAGGCAAAACATTAAACCGTCGGGGAAAACATTGAGCAGCAAGCCGCAGCCGCTGGAGCATCGTGGAAGTCATTAACCAGTCGGTACTTTGTCCCTGGAGCAGCAGGCAAAACATTAACCAGTCGGGCAAAACATTAACCAGAAAGCCACAGCCGCTGGAGGATCGTGGAAGTCATTAACCAGCCGGTACTTTGTCCCTGGGAGCAGCAGGCAAAACATTAAACCGTCGGGGAAAACATTGAGCAGCAAGCCGCAGCCGCTGGAGCATCGTGGAAGTCATTAACCAGTCGGTACTTTGTCCCTGGAGCAGCAGGCAAAACATTAACCAGTCGGGCAAAACATTAACCAGAAAGCCGCAGCCGCTGGAGCATCGTGGAAGTCATTAACCAGTCGGTACTTTGTCCCTGGAGCAGCAGGCAAAACATTAACCAGTCGGGGAAAACATTGAGCAGCAAGCCGCAGCCGCTGGAGCATCGTGGAAGTCATTAACCAGTCGGTACTTTGTCCCTGGAGCAGCAGGCAAAACATTAACCAGCCGGGGAAAACATTGAGCAGCAAGCCGCAGCCGCTGGAGCATCGTGGAAGTCATTAACCAGTCGGTACTTTGTCCCTGGAGCAGCAGGCAAAACATTAACCAGTCGGGGAAAACATTGAGCAGCAAGCCGCAGCCGCTGGAGCATCGTGGAAGTCATTAACCAGTCGGTACTTTGTCCCTGGAGCAGCAGGCAAAACATTAACCAGCCGGGGAAAACATTGAGCAGCAAGCCGCAGCCGCTGGAGCATCGTGGAAGTCATTAACCAGTCGGTACTTTGTCCCTGGAGCAGCAGGCAAAACATTAACCAGTCGGGGAAAACATTGAGCAGCAAGCCGCAGCCGCTGGAGCATCGTGGAAGTCATTAACCAGTCGGTACTTTGTCCCTGGAGCAGCAGGCAAAACATTAACCAGTCGGGGAAAACATTGAGCAGCAAGCCGCAGCCGCTGGAGCATCGGGCAAGTCATTAACCAGTCCGAACTTTGTCCCTGGAGCAGCAGGGAAAACATTAACCAGTGGCGGAAAGCATGAAGCAGTCGGAGAAAACATTAACCACCAACGCCGCAGCCGCTGGAGCGTCGGGCAAGTCATTAACCAGTCGAAATTTGGTCCCTGGAGCAGCGGGGAAAACATTAACCAGTTGGGGACAACATTAACCAGTCGGGGACAGCATTAACCAGTGCATAGTTTGTCGACCTGTAGGCGGCGCTCTGGAAGGACCTGCCGCCCGGGGGGTGGCGTTTCGGGGACGGGGAGACCCCCAGCAAGGCGGCCTGGCCGTTGGAATTGAGAAAAAATGCTTCTTAAAAAAGAACCGTGGTCGGCTAAGGGAGTCAATTTGACCAGCCATACCGCCGGCGGAGCCTCCTCGGCGGTAGGACTACCGGAGGGTTTCCCGCTGACGTAAGCGAAGGCCGATTGCGGTCAGGTGGGTTGGCGGGGTACCTGCAGATTAGTAGGAGGGCGAAAACGGTGGGAAAACATTAACCATTTTTGGAGATCCAAGGAAGTACACGGCCGAGAGTGAGAAGTGGTCCCCGACCGAGGTCCCATGTCTGCTGGGGCCGCCACGGGCTGCCGCCCCGACGGCCATTCGGCCGGAATGGGCTAGTATTTTCCCGAATTTCTAGCTCTTTCTCCGGCTTGTTTGGCCGTGCGCAAAGCGGCTGCCTGGTGGCCAGCGGCAGACAGGGAAGCCCTCCCCTCGCGTAAGGGACCCGAGGAGCCCCGGAGGCACCCGGGGAGGGGGACCGGCGGCGGCCGGAACGGAGGAGTAGCCAGCCCGCGGAGTATGGAGCTGGTGAAACTCATTAACCAGTTGGGACTTAGTCTCTGGCAGAGAGACGGTCCAGCCAGCCAGCTGGTGTGAGGCACCCGATCTGCCCGGTGGCAGCCGGGGAGAAGCACCGTTGGCACGGGCAACATTTGAAAATCAGCCCGCGGTGTATGGACCCTGTGTAACTCATTAACCAGTTGGGACTTAGTCTCTGGCAGAGACGTGGTCAAGCCAGCTGGTGTGAGCGGCCCGGTGTGCCCTGCCGCCCGGGGGGTGACGTCCCTGGGACGTGGAGACCCCCAGCAAGGCGGCCTGGCCGTTGGAATTGAGAAAAAATGCTGTTTAAAAAAGAACCGTGGTCGGCTAAGGGAGTCAATTTGACCAGCCATACCGCCGGCGGAGCCTCCTCGGCGGTAGGACTACCGGAGGGTTTCCCGCTGACGTAAGCGAAGGCCGATTGCGGTCAGGTGGGTTGGCGGGGTACCTGCAGATTAGTAGGAGGGCGAAAACGGTGGTAAAACATTAACCAGTTTTGGAGATCCAAGGAAGTACACGGCCGAGAGTGAGAAGTGGTCCCCGACCGAGGTCCCATGTCTGCTGGGGCCGCCACGGGCGGCCGCCCCGACGGCCATTCGGCCGGAATGGGCTAGTATTTTCCCGAATTTCTAGCTCTTTCTCCGGCTTGTTTGGCCGTGGGGAAAGCGGCTGCCTGGTGGCCAGCGGCAGACAGGGAAGCCCTCCCCTCGCGTAAGGGACCCGAGGAGCCCCGGAGGCACCCGGGGAGGAGGACCGGCGGCGGCCGGAACGGAGGAGTAGCCAGCCCGCGGAGTACGGAGCTGGTGAAACTCATTAACCAGTTGGGACTTAGTCTCTGGCAGAGAGACGGTCCAGCCAGCTGGTGCGAGGCACCCGACTTGACCGGTGGAAGCCGGGAAGAAGCACTGCCAGCAGGGGCAACAGTTGAGCAAAAGCCCGCGGTGTATGGACCCTGTGTAACTCATTAACCAGTTCGGATTTCGTCTCTGGCAGAGAGACGGTCCAGCCTGCCAGCTGGTGTGAGGCACCCGATTTGCCCGGTGGCAGCCGGGGAGAAGCACCGCTGGCACGGGCAACATTTGAAAATCAGCCCGCGGTGTATGGACCCTGTGTAACTCATTAACCAGTTTGGACTTAGTCTCTGGCAGAGAGATGGTCCAGCCAGCTGGTGTGAGCGGCCCGGTGTGCCCTGCCGCCCGGGGGGTGACGTCCCTGGGACGGGGAGACCCCCAGCAAGGCGGCCTGGCCGTTGGAATTGAGAAAAAATGCTGTTTAAAAAAGAACCGTGGTCGGCTAAGGGAGTCAATTTGACCAGCCATACCGCCGGCGGAGCCTCCTCGGCGGTAGGACTACCGGAGGGTTTCCCGCTGACGTAAGCGAAGGCCGATTGCGGTCAGGTGGGTTGGCGGGGTACCTGCAGATTAGTAGGAGGGCGAAAACGGTGGTAAAACATTAACCAGTTTTGGAGATCCAAGGAAGTACACGGCCGAGAGTGAGAAGTGGTCCCCGACCGAGGTCCCATGTCTGCTGGGGCCGCCACGGGCGGCCGCCCCGACGGCCATTCGGCCGGAATGGGCTAGTATTTTCCCGAATTTCTAGCTCTTTCTCCGGCTTGTTTGGCCGTGGGGAAAGCGGCTGCCTGGTGGCCAGCGGCAGACAGGGAAGCCCTCCCCTCGCGTAAGGGACCCGAGGAGCCCCGGAGGCACCCGGGGAGGAGGACCGGCGGCGGCCGGAACGGAGGAGTAGCCAGCCCGCGGAGTACGGAGCTGGTGAAACTCATTAACCAGTTGGGACTTAGTCTCTGGCAGAGAGACGGTCCAGCCAGCTGGTGCGAGGCACCCGACTTGACCGGTGGAAGCCGGGAAGAAGCACTGCCAGCAGGGGCAACAGTTGAGCAAAAGCCCGCGGTGTATGGACCCTGTGTAACTCATTAACCAGTTCGGATTTCGTCTCTGGCAGAGAGACGGTCCAGCCTGCCAGCTGGTGTGAGGCACCCGATTTGCCCGGTGGCAGCCGGGGAGAAGCACCGCTGGCACGGGCAACATTTGAAAATCAGCCCGCGGTGTATGGACCCTGTGTAACTCATTAACCAGTTTGGACTTAGTCTCTGGCAGAGAGATGGTCCAGCCAGCTGGTGTGAGCGGCCCGGTGTGCCCTGCCGCCCGGGGGGTGACGTCCCTGGGACGGGGAGACCCCCAGCAAGGCGGCCTGGCCGTTGGAATTGAGAAAAAATGCTGTTTAAAAAAGAACCGTGGTCGGCTAAGGGAGTCAATTTGACCAGCCATACCGCCGGCGGAGCCTCCTCGGCGGTAGGACTACCGGAGGGTTTCCCGCTGACGTAAGCGAAGGCCGATTGCGGTCAGGTGGGTTGGCGGGGTACCTGCAGATTAGTAGGAGGGCGAAAACGGTGGTAAAACATTAACCAGTTTTGGAGATCCAAGGAAGTACACGGCCGAGAGTGAGAAGTGGTCCCCGACCGAGGTCCCATGTCTGCTGGGGCCGCCACGGGCGGCCGCCCCGACGGCCATTCGGCCGGAATGGGCTAGTATTTTCCCGAATTTCTAGCTCTTTCTCCGGCTTGTTTGGCCGTGGGGAAAGCGGCTGCCTGGTGGCCAGCGGCAGACAGGGAAGCCCTCCCCTCGCGTAAGGGACCCGAGGAGCCCCGGAGGCACCCGGGGAGGAGGACCGGCGGCGGCCGGAACGGAGGAGTAGCCAGCCCGCGGAGTACGGAGCTGGTGAAACTCATTAACCAGTTGGGACTTAGTCTCTGGCAGAGAGACGGTCCAGCCAGCTGGTGCGAGGCACCCGACTTGACCGGTGGAAGCCGGGAAGAAGCACTGCCAGCAGGGGCAACAGTTGAGCAAAAGCCCGCGGTGTATGGACCCTGTGTAACTCATTAACCAGTTCGGATTTCGTCTCTGGCAGAGAGACGGTCCAGCCTGCCAGCTGGTGTGAGGCACCCGATTTGCCCGGTGGCAGCCGGGGAGAAGCACCGCTGGCACGGGCAACATTTGAAAATCAGCCCGCGGTGTATGGACCCTGTGTAACTCATTAACCAGTTTGGACTTAGTCTCTGGCAGAGAGATGGTCCAGCCAGCTGGTGTGAGCGGCCCGGTGTGCCCTGCCGCCCGGGGGGTGACGTCCCTGGGACGGGGAGACCCCCAGCAAGGCGGCCTGGCCGTTGGAATTGAGAAAAAATGCTGTTTAAAAAAGAACCGTGGTCGGCTAAGGGAGTCAATTTGACCAGCCATACCGCCGGCGGAGCCTCCTCGGCGGTAGGACTACCGGAGGGTTTCCCGCTGACGTAAGCGAAGGCCGATTGCGGTCAGGTGGGTTGGCGGGGTACCTGCAGATTAGTAGGAGGGCGAAAACGGTGGTAAAACATTAACCAGTTTTGGAGATCCAAGGAAGTACACGGCCGAGAGTGAGAAGTGGTCCCCGACCGAGGTCCCATGTCTGCTGGGGCCGCCACGGGCGGCCGCCCCGACGGCCATTCGGCCGGAATGGGCTAGTATTTTCCCGAATTTCTAGCTCTTTCTCCGGCTTGTTTGGCCGTGGGGAAAGCGGCTGCCTGGTGGCCAGCGGCAGACAGGGAAGCCCTCCCCTCGCGTAAGGGACCCGAGGAGCCCCGGAGGCACCCGGGGAGGAGGACCGGCGGCGGCCGGAACGGAGGAGTAGCCAGCCCGCGGAGTACGGAGCTGGTGAAACTCATTAACCAGTTGGGACTTAGTCTCTGGCAGAGAGACGGTCCAGCCAGCTGGTGCGAGGCACCCGACTTGACCGGTGGAAGCCGGGAAGAAGCACTGCCAGCAGGGGCAACAGTTGAGCAAAAGCCCGCGGTGTATGGACCCTGTGTAACTCATTAACCAGTTCGGATTTCGTCTCTGGCAGAGAGACGGTCCAGCCTGCCAGCTGGTGTGAGGCACCCGATTTGCCCGGTGGCAGCCGGGGAGAAGCACCGCTGGCACGGGCAACATTTGAAAATCAGCCCGCGGTGTATGGACCCTGTGTAACTCATTAACCAGTTTGGACTTAGTCTCTGGCAGAGAGATGGTCCAGCCAGCTGGTGTGAGCGGCCCGGTGTGCCCTGCCGCCCGGGGGGTGACGTCCCTGGGACGGGGAGACCCCCAGCAAGGCGGCCTGGCCGTTGGAATTGAGAAAAAATGCTGTTTAAAAAAGAACCGTGGTCGGCTAAGGGAGTCAATTTGACCAGCCATACCGCCGGCGGAGCCTCCTCGGCGGTAGGACTACCGGAGGGTTTCCCGCTGACGTAAGCGAAGGCCGATTGCGGTCAGGTGGGTTGGCGGGGTACCTGCAGATTAGTAGGAGGGCGAAAACGGTGGTAAAACATTAACCAGTTTTGGAGATCCAAGGAAGTACACGGCCGAGAGTGAGAAGTGGTCCCCGACCGAGGTCCCATGTCTGCTGGGGCCGCCACGGGCGGCCGCCCCGACGGCCATTCGGCCGGAATGGGCTAGTATTTTCCCGAATTTCTAGCTCTTTCTCCGGCTTGTTTGGCCGTGGGGAAAGCGGCTGCCTGGTGGCCAGCGGCAGACAGGGAAGCCCTCCCCTCGCGTAAGGGACCCGAGGAGCCCCGGAGGCACCCGGGGAGGAGGACCGGCGGCGGCCGGAACGGAGGAGTAGCCAGCCCGCGGAGTACGGAGCTGGTGAAACTCATTAACCAGTTGGGACTTAGTCTCTGGCAGAGAGACGGTCCAGCCAGCTGGTGCGAGGCACCCGACTTGACCGGTGGAAGCCGGGAAGAAGCACTGCCAGCAGGGGCAACAGTTGAGCAAAAGCCCGCGGTGTATGGACCCTGTGTAACTCATTAACCAGTTCGGATTTCGTCTCTGGCAGAGAGACGGTCCAGCCTGCCAGCTGGTGTGAGGCACCCGATTTGCCCGGTGGCAGCCGGGGAGAAGCACCGCTGGCACGGGCAACATTTGAAAATCAGCCCGCGGTGTATGGACCCTGTGTAACTCATTAACCAGTTTGGACTTAGTCTCTGGCAGAGAGATGGTCCAGCCAGCTGGTGTGAGCGGCCCGGTGTGCCCTGCCGCCCGGGGGGTGACGTCCCTGGGACGGGGAGACCCCCAGCAAGGCGGCCTGGCCGTTGGAATTGAGAAAAAATGCTGTTTAAAAAAGAACCGTGGTCGGCTAAGGGAGTCAATTTGACCAGCCATACCGCCGGCGGAGCCTCCTCGGCGGTAGGACTACCGGAGGGTTTCCCGCTGACGTAAGCGAAGGCCGATTGCGGTCAGGTGGGTTGGCGGGGTACCTGCAGATTAGTAGGAGGGCGAAAACGGTGGTAAAACATTAACCAGTTTTGGAGATCCAAGGAAGTACACGGCCGAGAGTGAGAAGTGGTCCCCGACCGAGGTCCCATGTCTGCTGGGGCCGCCACGGGCGGCCGCCCCGACGGCCATTCGGCCGGAATGGGCTAGTATTTTCCCGAATTTCTAGCTCTTTCTCCGGCTTGTTTGGCCGTGGGGAAAGCGGCTGCCTGGTGGCCAGCGGCAGACAGGGAAGCCCTCCCCTCGCGTAAGGGACCCGAGGAGCCCCGGAGGCACCCGGGGAGGAGGACCGGCGGCGGCCGGAACGGAGGAGTAGCCAGCCCGCGGAGTACGGAGCTGGTGAAACTCATTAACCAGTTGGGACTTAGTCTCTGGCAGAGAGACGGTCCAGCCAGCTGGTGCGAGGCACCCGACTTGACCGGTGGAAGCCGGGAAGAAGCACTGCCAGCAAGGGCAACAGTTGAGCAAAAGCCCGCGGTGTATGGACCCTGTGTAACTCATTAACCAGTTCGGATTTCGTCTCTGGCAGAGAGACGGTCCAGCCTGCCAGCTGGTGTGAGGCACCCCATTTGCCCGGTTGGAGCCGGGGAGAAGCACCGCTGGCACGGGCAACATTTGAAAATCAGCCCGCGGTGTATGGACCCTGTGTAACTCATTAACCAGTTTGGACTTAGTCTCTGGCAGAGAGATGGTCCAGCCAGCTGGTGTGAGGGGCCCGGTTTGCCCGGTGGTAGCCGGGCAGAAGCACTGCTGGCGGGGGCGACAGTTGAAGAAAAGCCCGTGGTGTATGGAGCCGGTGTAACTCATTAACCAGTTTGGACTTAGTCTCTGGCAGAGAGATGGTCCAGCCAGCTGGTGACAGGGGCCCCGATTTGCCCGGTGGTAGCCGGGCAGAAGCACTGCTGGCGGGGGCAACAGTTGAGCAAAAGCCCGCGGTGTATGGACCCTGTGTAACTCATTAACCAGTTCGGATTTCGTCTCTGGCAGAGAGACGGTCCAGCCTGCCAGCTGGTGTGAGGCACCCGATTTGCCCGGTGGTAGCCGGGTAGAAGCACCGCTGGCACGTGCAACATTTGAAAATCAGCCCGCGGTGTATGGACCCTGTGTAACTCATTAACCAGTTTGGACTTAGTCTCTGGCAGAGAGATGGTCCAGCCAGCTGGTGTGAGGGGCCCGGTTTGCCCGGTGGTAGCCGGGCAGAAGCACTGCTGGCGGGGGCGACAGTTGAAGAAAAGCCCGTGGTGTATGGAGCCGGTGTAACTCATTAACCAGTTTGGACTTAGTCTCTGGCAGAGAGATGGTCCAGCCAGCTGGTGACAGGGGCCCCGATTTGCCCGGTGGTAGCCGGGCAGAAGCACTGCTGGCGGGGGCAACAGTTGAAAAAAAGCCCGCGGTGTATGGTGCCGGTGTAACTCATTAACCAGTTTGGACTTAGTCTCTGGCAGAGAGATGGTCCAGGGGTACTTCGGGCCTTTGAAAAAAAATGCACCTCAGGGTGCGGTGGTCCCACCGAATTTGAGGCTCCCTGAGCGGTCAGAGCAAGGAGCAGGAGCGCGGTGGGAAGTCTATGGGGCAGATCCGGTCGGCGAACCGGGCCCAGAGTGCGTGGTTTCCGGCAGAGGCCGGCGGGTCAGTCCCTTGGGACTAGTCTCCGGCAATTTCCAGCAGAGCTTCAGGGAGGCTGGTTAATGGTTTGCCGGACGGAAGTCTATGGGGCAGATCCGGTCGGCGAACCGGGGACACAGTGCGTGGTTTCCCGCAGAGGTCGGAGGGTCAGTCCCTTGGAGGTATCCGCAGGCAATTCCCAGCACAGCTGCTGGGAGGCTGGTTAATGGTTTGTCCTCGGGAGCCTCCATGAAGGTTCGACAGATCCGGTTTGCGGGCCTCCCAGGCACCTTCCCCGGTAGGACTACCGGGGACACCCCGCCCAGGTGGCCACCAGCCATTTCTGGATAGGTGGGTTGGCGGGGTGCCCGGAGATTTTCGGGAACTCGTTTTTCAGAACATTTTTGGTCAATGGGAGTGACTGAAAAAGATACCCAGGAAAGTGTTACTTCGCGGATGGGGACTTTGGGCAAATATAAGTCCTTTTGAAGTGCACTCAAGTGTCTGATGGGTCGCCAGACACTTTGTCATTTTTTCGAAAATTCCTGGGTTTGTTCTGGAAAACGGCTAGAGTTGCCTGGCCGGTGGTGACTCTAGTCAGATATATATATTATAGGCTAGTATATATATCAATAAACAATTGTCGGGTGGTCGTGCAGACGCCTTGTCAATGGTTTATTTAGCAAAATGCACTTTGGGCGAAGAGTGCTGGCACTTCGGGTGCAGAGTGCCGAGTTCCTACGCACGCCGGGCAACACGAGAAAGCAGTGCGTTAGCCAACGGAACTGGAGTGTCCACAGTTCCATGCCTATAAGCTTGCACCTATAGGCTCGAGGTCAAGGCACTTTTGGGGCAGAGTGCCTGCACTTTGAGAGGGCAAAGTGCAAAGTTCTTTTCGCTGGCTTGCTTTCCATGCGGCTTTGGGGGAATCTGGAAGCGGTTCCAGTTCTAAGCCGAAAACTAACGGACCTAATGGCTCGAAATGAAAAAAGGGCACTTTTGGTGCAGAGTGCCAGCACTTTGAGGCAGCAAAGTGCTAAGTTCCTTTTATTTTGCATTCTAAAGAAATGGATTAGATACACAAGAATGCAAGGCAACGCTCGGCGGCCGGCTCGAAACCGTGCGATTGCTTAAGTGGATAATGCTGATGTGACCTGGCGGTCAAAAAGATTCTAAGTCCGAAACTTTGAACCTGACGGCTCGAACGTTTTAACAAAAAGGGCACTTTTGGTGCAGAGTGCCAGCACTTTGAGGCAGCAAAGTGCTAAGTTCCTTTTATTTTGCATTCTAAAGAAATGGATTAGATACACAAGAATGCAAGGCAACGCTCGGCGGCCGGCTCGAAACCGTGCGATTGCTTAAGTGGATAATGGTTATGTGACCTGGCGGTCAAAAAGATTCTAAGTCCGAAACTTTGAACCTGACGGCTCGAACGCTTTAAAAACAAGGGCACTTTTGGTGCAGAGTGCCAGCACTTTGAGGCAGCAAAGTGCCGTGTTCCGTACATGTTGCATTCTAAAGAGATGGATGAGATACATAAGAATGCAAGGCAACGCTCGGCGGCCGGCTCGAAACCGTGCGATTGCTTAACTGGACAATGTCTCAGATATGTGACCTGGCGGTCACAGATGCCATCCTCTGGCGTTCGATGGGAACTACGGTGAGCTGGAATGTTCCCCATCGTCGCCTACAAACTCCATGATTGACATTTATTTCACGTCCCTGGTGGTAGGGATCTCAGTGTGGTGGTGTGTGTGTGCGCTGGGGTGCCGTGCTAAGTGGTGACCTCCCGTGCCGACAAGAACTTGTAGGTACTGGGGGGGCCCTTGGCGGCCCATCGTGCATGTAGTTCACGACGCTTGGGTGGCGTGCTAAGTGGTGACCTCCCGTGCCGACAAGCACTTGTAGGTACTGGGGGGGCCCTTGGCGGCCCATCGTGCATGTGCTGCAGACGCTTGGGTGGCGTGCTAAGTGGTGACCTCCCGTGCCGACAAGGACTTGTAGGTACTGGGGGGGCCCTTGGCGGCCCATCGTTCATGTAGTGCATGCCGCTTGGGTGCCGTGCTAAGTGGTGACCTCCCGTGCCGACAAACACTTGTAGGTACTGGGGGGGCCCTTGGCGGCCCATCGTGCGTGTGCTGCAGCCGCTTGGGTGGCGTGCTAAGTGGTGACCTCCCGTGCCGACAAGAACTTGTAGGTACTGGGGGGGCCCTTGGCGGCCCATCGTGCATGCACTGCTGCAGAACGCTGAGAGTTGGCCCTCCGCTGACCCGGATTTCTTCCGGGTGGATGGACGTTGTCGTTTCGTTGTCTGGGAGACCAAGGCGATCCGCGAGTGCACTTCGGTGCAAGAGGCACGTGACGGTTCCTGAAACGGGACAGTGATCGGCACTCACTGCTTGGCGAACCCGTTCTTCAGGCCGTGCAAACCATTTCTCTACCATTACGGCAGGTGTGCAGCACGACACACGGCTCGGCAATGTGGCATTTCCTTTTTGTGGCGTGTTGTGCATCTGCCGTTTCGGCCGGTTGCACCCACTTTTGGTACCTGGGACGAGCACGGTCTTCCTTGTCGGCGAGGGAAGATCGTTGCGCAGGCCGCTCGCCCGGTTCTGACAGCTCAACACAATGGCCTTGTTCCTCCGTGCAGTAGGTGAGTTGGAGGGGGCACCTCCCACCTAACTAACCGCAACCCTAGGGCATCACTGATGCCGGCACGCCCCGCACTCGTTCTTCCTGCGAAGGGGGCTACCATGTTCCGAACAAAAGGGCGAGGAGAGGTGAGCAAATAAGCCCTAGACAAATCCGCACTGAGCTGACAGGAGAGTCTTTCCCGTTCTGATGATAAGCAAAGGGCGGAAACATATATGAAGGAACGCTGGTCGCAAATGAGCCCCGCGGCGGCGGGATTGCGCTTGCATTCCGGGAGGCGTTTGTGTGTCCGTGTCACGGGGGTGGCGCAGCTGCTGCAGTGGTTTTCGAACTCAACTGAGTGGCGGTGTCCAACCCCAGCACGCCACGCACCTGCCCTCCTGCCTTGCATGCGCCGGAAGGTGACTGTGTCAACGGTGGTGGTTCGGCTGCTTGAGTCGTCTGCCGACTCAACTCAGTGGCGTGGTCCGACCCCAGCACGCCACGCACCTGACCGCCTGGCTTGCATCCGAGAAGGCGTTTGTGCGACCCGTGTCACGGCGGCGGCTCAGCTTCCCGAGTGGTCTGCGTACTCAACTCGGTGGCGGGGCTCGACCCCAGCACGACGCGCACCTGTCCTGCTTGCTTGCATCCGAGACGGCGTTTGTGTGTCCCCGTGTCACGGTGGCGGTTCAGCTGCTGCAAGTCGTTGGCGGACTCAACCGAGTGGCGGTGTCCAACACGAGCAGGCCACGCACTTTCGAGTGCTTGCTCGGCTGGCTGGCATCCGAGGGAGGCGTTTGTGTGTCCGTGTCACGGCGGGGGCTCAGCTGCCTGAGTGGTTTCCCAACTCAACTCAGCGGCGGAGTCCAACCCCAGCACGCCACGCACCTGACCTCTTCGTCTGCTGGCCTCCGACAAGCCGCTGTGGTGTGCCCGTGCCAGGGCGTTGGTTCGGCTGCTGCCGGCGTTTGCCCACTCAACCCTGTGGCCTTGGTCCGACCCCAGCACGGCACGCACCTGTCCTGCCCGCTTTAGTCCGGGAAGGCGTTTGTGTGTCCGTGTCACGGCGGCGGTCCAGCTGCTCGAGTGGTGGGCCAAAACTCCGTGCCGTGGCTCGGTCCAACCTCAGCACGCCGCGCACTTGTAACGCTGGCTTGCATCCACCAGGTGGCGCCCGTGTCACGTGGGTGGCGCAGCCGCTCGCAGTCGTTCGCCGACTCAACTCAGTGGCGGTGTCCGGCACCAGCACGGCGGGCTCCTGTTCTCCTTGCATGCATCCGAGTAGGCGTTTGTGCGACCCGTGTCACGGCGGGGGCTCAGCTGCTGGAGTGGTCTCCGGACTCAACTCAGTGGCGGGGTCCAACCCCAGCACGCCGCGCACCTGACCTGCTTGACTTGCATCCCGGGGAGGAGGGCGGTTGTGCGTCCGT
>NC_137336.1:74172970-74177970 GCF_965287045.1 Carcharhinus amblyrhynchos | reverse complement strand
CCTCCTTGCGAACATTACGTCCGCAGTCCAACGCTGCTGCGGGTTCGGGTGCTTTCCTTGGAGCGGTGCCGCCGTGAGTAAGCGTGCCGCCACTGTGTGACCCGCAGGGAGATGTTCTGGTGTAGTCAGGGGCCATTTTGTCTCCCACCGCGGTGAAGCTTTGGCCGGTTTGTGTCACCTAATACTGATGTTAAGGGTACCTACTTCATGCTCACCACCTCACCGGCTCCCGCGAGTCGAGGGTGGGTGCGAGGTTTAAAGACTCGTTGTCCGCCTGTCGGTGGTGTCCTGTGGTCTTGCAGCGGTGACCTCAGCATTCGTGAGCTCGTGCCTGTCCTGTGCTGCTGCACGGCTTGCACCCGACTCAGCAGTCTGCTGTTGCACTGGTCTCGACCCTCTATGCCACTTCGTGACACCGGAGACTCCAGAGAACTCTGCCTCTGGCTGTTGTGGCGTGTGACTGGCGTGTGTCGGGCTCCGGCCCTTCGGAAACACGCTGGCACTCGCTGCCCTCGGGCGCCCAGTGCGAGTGGAGACCCCACATTCTTGTCGGTTATTGCCCGGCGGCGGGCAAAGGCGGTCTCGAAAAACCAAGGCCGGTGGACGCCTGGTAGGGGACCAGGCAGGAGAGCTTGACGGGGAGGGTCGTCCCCGGGGCTGCTCGTCCCTTACCAAGGCTGATGCACATCCCACGCGGGTGGGATCCGACACTTTCGCCGTACCCGTCGAACGGGCCTGGTCAGGCACGTCTCGGCACGATCAGCCGCGGCAGGGCAAAGTCGATCTCGGTCCCTCTCGGTTTCAAGCTGTTGCCTGGGGCTCCAGCGCCGAGGGGCAAGCACACGGTCGTTTTGCACGGCGGCAGTTCCAGGTTGCCACGCACGTACGCGATGCCTTCGTTGCTGGAAGTGCTTCGCCACTGGTGTTCACACGGCGCTCTCCCCTCCGTGGGGGTGTCTTTGCCAGCGTCTGCGAGGATGGGGCTCACAGTTTTCGTCACTAAGGTCCGGCCTTGCCTGTTTGGTTACGACGGTATCCTTTCCGTGCATGCTGCTCGGCGGTTTGGATGACAGGGGCAGACACGCGGTGGGAGATGGTGGTGGTGACAGCCACGCACTCACACCCCTTCTGTTGACCGGTCCACTCCTCACCGTTCTAGCTGCACGTTCAGGTGCCTCGGAGCCAGCAGCAGACCGTTCCGCCGACGGGGCCACGCCTACGCTGGACGTCTGCCTAGCCCCTCTAGCCGTGTGTGATCCTTTGGCGTCTGCACCCATCCTCAGCCAGGCAGGCGGGGTGTGTGAGCTTCTCTGGGCTGCCCCACCGTGTTCCACGACCGTCCCTGCGTGCCTGTTGCTGGGACCGTCCTCCTCATGCCTGATGCACGGCTTTTGCGGGCTTGACGTGTGTTGACCTTGCCACCGCCATTCAGCATTACGACCGCAGTTTGTAAGGAAGAGAGAGGCTGCGGCGCTCGGATGCTTGTCTGGAGGCTTGTCGACGGGACCACGGCGAACGGCCACTGTGATCCGCAGGGAGAGGTTCTGGTGCAGTCAGGGGCCAGTTTGTCTCCCACCGCGGTGAAGCTTTGGTCGCTCTATGTCCGTTCTCTCTTCAGGGTATTTGAGGGGTACCTACTTCATGCTCACCACCTCACCGGCTCCCGCGAGTCGAGGGTGGGTGCGAGGTTTAAAGACTCGTTGTCCGTAGGTCGGTCCGGTCTCCTGCGGTCTTGTACCAGTGTCCTCAGCATTCGCGAGCTCGTGCCTGTCCGTGCTGCTGCACGGCTTGCACCCGACTCAAAAGTCTGCTGCCGCCTGGTCCTGACTCTCTAGGCCACCGATCGACGGTGACACCAGAGTACTCTGCCTCTGGCTGTTGCGGGGCGTGACGGCGTGTGTCGGGCTCCGGCCCTACACCCACACGCCGGCACTCTCTGCCCTCGAGCGCCCCGATAGTTTTGAGACCCCACATTCCTTGTCGGTTATTGCCCGGCGGCGGGCAAAGGCGGTCTCATCTCTTAAATGCCAGGCCGGTGGACGCCTGGTAGGGGACCAGGCAGGAGAGCTTGACGGGGAGGGTCGTCCCCGGGGCTGCTCGTCCCTTACCAAGGCTGATGCACATCCCACGCGGGTGGGATCCGACACTTTCGCCGTACCCGTCGAACGGGCCTGGTCAGGCACGTCTCGGCACGATCAGCCGCGGCAGGGCAAAGTCGATCTCGGTCCCTCTCGGTTTCAAGCTGTTGCCTGGGGCTCCAGCGCCGAGGGGCAAGCACACGGTCGTTTTGCACGGCGGCAGTTCCGGGTTGCCACGCACGTACGCGACGCCTTCGCTGCTGGAAGTGCTTCGCCACTGGTGTTCACACGGCGTTCTCCCCTCCGTGGGGGTGTCTTTGCCAGCGTCTGCGAGGATGGGGCTCACAGTTTTCGTCACTAAGGTCCGGCCTTGCCTGTTGTGTTACGACGGTATCCTTTCCGTGCATGCTGCTCGGCGGTTTGGATGACAGGGGCAGACACGCGGTGGGAGATGGTGGTGGTGACAGCCACGCACTCACACCCCTTCTGTTGACCGGTCCACTCCTCACCGTTCTAGCTGCACGTTCAGGTGCCTCGGAGCCAGCAGCAGACCGTTCCGCCGACGGGGCCACGCCTACGCTGGACGTCTGCCTAGCCCCTCTAGCCGTGTGTGATCCTTTGGCGTCTGCACCCATCCTCAGCCAGGCAGGCGGGGTGTGTGAGCTTCTCTGGGCTGCCCCACCGTGTTCCACGACCGTCCCTGCGTGCCTGTTGCTGGGACCGTCCTCCTCATGCCTGATGCACGGCTTTTGCGGGCTGACGTGTGTTGACCTTGCCACCGCCATTCAGCATTACGACCGCAGTTTGTAAGGAAGAGAGAGGCTGCGGCGCTCGGGTGCTTGTCTGGAGGCTTGTCGACGGGACCACGGCGAACGGCCACTGTGATCCGCAGGGAGAGGTTCTGGTGCAGTCAGGGGCCAGTTTGTCTCCCACCGCGGTGAAGCTTTGGTCGCTCTATGTCCGTTCTCTCTTCAGGGTATTTGAGGGGTACCTACTTCATGCTCACCACCTCACCGGCTCCCGCGGGTCGAGGGTGGGTGCGAGGTTTAAAGACTCGTTGTCCGTAGGTCGGTCCGGTCTCCTGCGGTCTTGTACCAGTGTCCTCAGCATTCGCGAGCTCGTGCCTGTCCGTGCTGCTGCACGGCTTGCACCCGACTCAAAAGTCTGCTGCCGCCTGGTCCTGACTCTCTAGGCCACCGACCGACGGTGACACCAGAGTACTCTGCCTCTGGCTGTTGCGGGGCGTGACGGCGTGTGTCGGGCTCCGGCCCTACACCCACACGCCGGCACTCTCTGCCCTCGAGCGCCCCGATAGTTTTGAGACCACACATTCCTTGTCGGTTATTGCCCGGCGGCGGGCAAAGGCGGTCTCATCTCACAATGCCGGACGGGGTGAAGCCTGCTGAGGGGCCAGGCAGGAGAGCCTGACGGGGTGGGTCGTCCCCGGGGCTGCTCGTCCCTTACGCAGGCTGATGCTCAACCCACGCGGGTGGGGTTCGGTATTGTTGCTCTGTTCGTTCGAAAAGGCCTGGTCACACACGTCTTTGAACGATCAGCCGGTGCAGGGCAAAGTCGATCTCGGTCCTTCTCGGTTTCAAGCTGGTGCCCGGGCGTCAGCGCCGAGGGGCAAGCACACGGTCGTTTTGCACGGCGGCAGTACCAGGTTGCAACGCACGTACGCGATGCCTTCGCTGCTGGAAGTGCTTCGCCACTGGTGTTCACACGGCGCTCTCCCCTCCGTGGGGGTGTCTTTGCCAGCGTCTGCGAGGATGGGGCTCACAGTATTCGTCACGAAGGTCCGGCCTTGCCTGTTTGGTTACGACGGTATCCTTTCCGTGCATGCTGCTCGGCGGTTTGGATGACAGGGGCAGACACGCGGTGGGAGATGGTGGTGGTGACAGCCACGCACTCACACCCCTTCTGTTGACCGGTCCACTCCTCACCGTTCTAGCTGCACGTTCAGGTGCCTCGGAGCCAGCAGCAGACCGTTCCGCCGACGGGGCCACGCCTACGCTGGACGTCTGCCTAGCCCCCCCCTAGCCGTGTGTGATCCTTTGGCGTCTGCACTCTCCCTCAGCCAGGCAGGCGGGGTGTGTGAGCTTCTCTGGGCTGCCCCACCGTGTTCCACGGCCGTCCCTGCGTGCCTGTTGCTGGGACCGTCCTCCTCATGCCTGATGCACGGCTTTTGCGGGCTGACGTGTGATGAGCTTGCCACCGCCATTCAGCATTTGACGCTGTGCTCCCGAATAGCTGCGGCTTCTGCGTCTGGCGGCTTGACGACGGACAGGGAACGCCACTGCGTGATTCCGCGGAGAGGTTCTGGTGTAGTCAGGGGCCAGTTTGTCTCCGTCCATGCGGCCGCTTTGGTTATTTAATTGGGTAGGTACCTACTTCATGCTCACCACCTGACCGGCTCCCGTGAGTCGAGGGTGGGTGCGAGGTTTAAAGACTCGTTGTCGTCAGCGGTGCGATCTCCTGCGGTCGTGTGCGAGTGTCGTCAGCATTCGCGAGCTGGTGCCTGTCCGTGCTCAGCACGCTGCGGTCGTCCTGCCGCTTCCCCCTTCCCCAATCCGCTGAGGTTGGGGCGTGCGGGGTCGGCATGCGCCCGTAGCAACAGTGCTGTGCTCCACGGCTTGCACCCGACTCGGTCTGCTGCGGCATCTCCTGGACTCTTGAGACCAAGCCGTTACGTGACACCAGTGTACTCTGCCACTGGTCGTTGCGGGCGTGGAGGCCGTTTGACGTGTTTCGGCCCGTCACTCGACACCGTCCACGTTTGCCTTCGAGCGCCTACCATTATGTTGAAACTCCATATCCGTTTGATTATCGCTCGAGGGCGAGTGTCTCTGGGCACTCGCCATGGGACGCGCCAGGATGGGGCTCTCTACCGTCACGTTGGCGGGGGAGCGTTTTGCGCGGTCC
>NC_137336.1:74142970-74165470 GCF_965287045.1 Carcharhinus amblyrhynchos | reverse complement strand
CCAAAACTGAACTGGTTAATGAGTTGCCATGTCGGCTGGCGGCTGCGGTTGGCTCTAATAAGTGTAGGCGGGCTTAATAAACGCCTAAGGGAGCAATTTGAAGAGGTAGCCGAGGGAAAGAGCGCATACCTCGGCCTGAGGAGTGAAGTAGGGGTGGGTGTGTTGTGTAAGTGTGGGGACGGGAGTGTTTGTGGTTTTGTGGCCGGTGTTTTGGGTGCGGTGTACGGGCATGGGTTGAGTGATAGCGGTGGGTGCTGGACGAGTGGCTGAGGCAGCTTGGGGGTTACGTTGGAGTGTGTGGCGGGCTTGTGAGTGCCTTGGGCGTGCAGGAGCGGGGAGGTTCGGGCCAGTGGGAGTGGATGCCTGGAGAAGCAGGGGGAGAAGGTGGGCGATTGGGAGTGAGGCTGTGGGGGGGAGATCAAGCTGTTGGCGGGCTTGTGGGTGCCTTGGACGGGCAGCAGCGGGGAGAAGGCGTGCAGGCAGCGGGGAGAAGACGAACCAGTGGGAGTGGATGCCTGGAGAAGCAGGGGGAGAAGGTGAACCATTGGGAGTCAGTCTCTGGCGGTAGTGGGGGGGGAGATCAAGCTGTTGGCGGGCTTGTGCGCGCCTTGCACGGGCAGCAGCGGGGAGAAGGCGTGCAGGCAGCGGGGAGAAGACGAACCAGTCGGAGTGGATGACTGGACAAGCAGGGGGAGAAGGTGGACCATTGGGAGTCATTCTCTGGCGGTAGCGGGGGGGAGATCAAGCTGTTGGCGGGCTTGTGGGTGCCTTGCACGGGCAGCAGCGGGGAGATGATGAGCCAGTGGGAGTGAGTGCCTGCAGAAGCAGGGGGGAGAAGGTGGACCATTGGGAGTCAGTCTCTGGTGGTAGTGGGGGGGAGATCAAGCTGTTGGCGGGCTTGTGGGTGCCTTGAACGGGCAGCAGCGGGGAGATGATGAGCCAGTGGGAGTGAGTGCCTGCAGAAGCAGGGGGGAGAAGGTGGACCATTGGGAGTCAGTCTCTGGTGGTAGTGGGGGGGAGATCAAGCTGTTGGCGGGCTTGTGGGTGCCTTGCACGGGCAGCAGCGGGGAGATGATGAGCCAGTGGGAGTGAGTGCCTGCAGAAGCAGGGGGGAGAAGGTGGACCATTGGGAGTCAGTCTCTGGCGGTAGTGGGGGGGAGATCAAGCTGTTGGCGGGCTTGTGGGTGCCTTGAACGGGCAGCAGCGGGGAGATGATGAGCCAGTGGGAGTGGATGACTGGAGAAGCAGGGGGAGAAGGTGGACCATTGGGAGTCAGTCTCTGGCGGTAGTGGGGGGGAGATCAAGCTGTTGGCGGGCTTGTGGGTGCCTTCAACGGCCAGCAGCGGGGAGATGATGAGCCAGTGGGAGTGAGTGCCTGGAGAAGCAGGGGGGAGAAGGTGGACCATTGGGAGTCAGTCTCTGGTGGTAGCGGGGGGGAGATCAAGCTGTTGGCGGGCTTGTGCGCGCCTTGCACGGGCAGTAACGGGGAGATGATGAGCCAGTGGGAGTGAGTGCCTGGAGAAGCAAGGGGGGGCGGGGGGCGACATTCACCAGTTAGACTGGAGAAGCAGGGGGGAAACCAGGTGCTCCTGTTGCCTGGAGCAGGAGGGAAAACATTAACCAGTCGGTCTTGGTGCCTGGAGCAGGAGGGAAACCATTAACCAGTCGGACATAGTCCCTGCAGAAGCTGGGGGGAACACGTTAACCAGTAGGACTTAGTCTGTGGAGAAGCCGGGGCAAAACATGAACCAACCGTGGGGAAAACATTAACCAGTCGGGCAAAACATTAACCAACCGGGGAAAACATGAACCAACCGGGGGAAAACATGAACCAGTGGGACTTGGCCACTGGCTGGATGGGCAAATCATTCAGCGACCGTGGGGGAAGCTTGAACCAATCACGGGGAAAACATTAACCGGTGGGAATTGGTCCCTGGAAAAGCAGGGGCAAAACACTAACCAGTCGGGCTGACTGCCTGGAGCAGAAGGGAAAGCACTTACCAGTTGGACATGGTGCCTGCAGAAGCTTGGGGAAAGGACGGACCAGTCGGACTTAGTCTCTGGAGAAACAGGGGCAAAGCATTAACCAACCGAGGGCAAAACATTAACCAGTCGAGGAAAACATGAACCACTGCGGCAAAACATTAACCAGTCGGGCAAAACATTAACCACTCGGGCAAAACATTAACCAGTCGGGCAAAACATTAACCACTCGGGCAAAACATTAACCAGTCGGGCAAAACATTGACCAACTGGGCAAAACATTAATCAGTCGGGGAAAACATTAACCAACTGGGCAAAACATTAACCACTCGGGCCCAACATGAACCCGGGGGACTTGGGCTCTGCCTGGATGGGCCACACATGATGCAACGGTGGGGAAAGCATGAACCGACCGTGGGGATACCATTAACCAGTTGGACCTAGCCCCTGGAGAACCGTGGGAAAGAGATCAACCACTTGGGCTTGGTCCCTGGAGAACCGAGGGGAAAACATGAACCAGTTGGCCATAGTCCCTGCAGAAGCAGGGGCACAGCATCCACCGTCCGTGGGGAATACCTCAACCAGTCTTGCCGAACATTAACCAGTCGGGCAAAACATTAACCAACTGGGCAAAACATTAACCAGTCGTGCAAAACATTAACCACTCGGGCAAAACATTAACCAGTCGGGCAAAACATTAACCAGCTGGGGAAAACATTAACCACTCGGGCCAAACATGAACCTGGGGGACTTGGGCTCTGCCTGGATGGGCCACACGTGATGCAACGGTGGGGAAAGCATGAACCAACCGTGGGGAAAACATTAACCAGTTGGACCTAGCCCCTGGAGAACCGTTGGGGGAAAGATGAACCAGTTGGGCTTGGTCCCTGGAGAACCGAGGGGAAAACATTCACCAGTTGGCCATAGTCCCAAGAGAAGCAGGGGCACAGCATCCACCAACCGTCGGGAAAACATGAACCAGTCGGGCAAAACATTAACCACTCGGGCAAAACATTAACCAGCCGGGCAAAACATTAACCAACTGGGGAAAACATTAACCAGTCGGGCAAAACATGAAGCAGTGCGACTTGGGCTCTGCCTGGCTGGGCCACACATTCAGCCACGGTGGGGAAAGCATGAACCAACCGTGAGGAAAACATTAAGCAGTCGGACCTTGTCCCTGGAGGAACGAGGGGAAAACATTAACCAGTTGGCCGTAGTCCCTGGAGAAGCAGGGGCAAAACATGAACCAGTCGGACCTTGTCCCTGGAGAAGCGAGGGGAAAACACTCATCAGTTGGCCCGAGTCCCTGGAGAAGCATGGGCGCCGCATCAACCATCCGCGGGGAAAACATTAACCAGTCGGGCAAAACATTAACCAGTCGGGCAAAACATTAACCAGTCGGGCAAAGCATTAACCAACCGGGCAAAACATTAACCAGTGGGGCTTAGGGTCCCGCTGGGCGGGCAAAACATGAAACAGCGGTGGGGAAGGCATGGACCAACCACGGGGAAGTCATTCAGCAGTGGGACTGGGTCCCTGGAGGAGCAGGGGGGGAAAACATTGACCCGTCGGGCCTGGTCCCTGGAGAAGCGAAGGGGAAAACATTAACCAGTGGTGCTTCGTCCCTGGAGAACCGACGGGAAAACGGTAACCAGTTGGGCTCGCTCCCTGTAGAAGCAGGGGCAAAACGTCAGCCAACCGTGGGGAAAACATTAACCAGCCGGGCAAAACATGAACCACTCGGGCAAAACATTAACCAACTGGGGAAAACATTAACCAGTCGGACAAAACATTAACCAGTCGGACAAAACATTAATCAGTGGGGCTTAGGGTCTGGCTGGGTGGGCAAAACATGAAACAAGGGTGGGGAAGGCACGAACCAACCATGGGAAAGTCATTAAACAGTGGGACTTGGTCCCCGGAGAAGCAGGGGGAAAACACTAACCAGTCGGGCCTCGTCCCTGGAGAACCGAGGGGAAAACATGAACCGGGTGGCCATAGTCCCTGGAGAAGCAGGGGCACAGCATCAACCATCCTTGGGAAAACATTAACCAGTCGGGCAAAACATTAACCAGTCGGGGAAAACATTAACCAGTCGGGCAAAACATTAACCACTTGGGCAAAACATTAACCAGTCGGACAAAACATTAACCAACCGGGCAAAACATTAACCAGTGGGGCTTAGGGTCTGGCTGGGTGGGCAAAACATGAAACAAGGGTGGGGAAGGCACGAACCAACCATGGGAAAGTCATTAAACAGTGGGACTTGGTCCCCGGAGAAGCAGGGGGAAAACACTAACCAGTCGGGCCTCGTCCCTGGAGAACCGAGGGGAAAACATGAACCGGGTGGCCATAGCCCCTGGAGAAGCAGGGGCACAGCATCAACCATCCTTGGGAAAACATTAACCAGTCGGGCAAAACATTAACCAGTCGGGGAAAACATTAACCAGTCGGGCAAAACATTAACCACTTGGGCAAAACATTAACCAGTCGGACAAAACATTAACCAACCGGGCAAAACATTAACCAGTGGGGCTTAGGGTCTGCCTGGGTGGGCAAATCGTGAAACAACGGTGGGGACGGCATGAACCAACCACGGGGAAGTCATCAAACAGTGGGACTTGGTCCCTGGAGGAGCAAGGGGGAAAACATTCACCCGTCGGGCCTGGTGCCTGGAGAACCGAGGGGAAAACATGAACCAGTGGTGCTTGGTCCCTGGAGAACCGAGGGGAGAACATTAACCAGTGGGGCTCGCTCCCTGGAGAAGCAGGGGCGAAACGTTAGCCAACCGTGGGGAAAACATGAACCAGTCGGGCAAAACATTAACCAGTTGGGCAAAACATTAACCAGTTGGGCACAACATTAACCACTCGGGCAAAACATTAACCAGTGGGGCTTAGGGTCTCGCTGGGTGCGCCAAACATGGAACAACGGTGGGGCAGGCATGGACCAACCATGGGGAAGTCATTCAACAGTGGGACTTGGTCCCTGGAGGAGCCGGGGGGATAACATTCACCCGTCGGGCCTGGTCCCTGGAGAAGCGAAGGGGAAAGCATGAACCAGTGGTGCTTCGTCCCTGGAGAACCGAGGGGAAAACATGAACCCGTTGGGCTCGCTCCCTGGAGAAGCAGGGGCAAAACGTTTGCCAGCCGTGGGGAAAACATTAACCAGTAGGGCAACACATTAACCACTCGGGCAAAACATTAACCAGTTGGGCAAAACATTAACCAGTCGGACAAAACATTAACCAACCGGGCAAAACATTAACCAGTGGGGCTTAGGGTCTGGCTGGGTGGGCAAATCGTGAAACAACGGGTGGGGACGGCATGAACCATCCATGGGGAAGTCATCAAACAGTGGGACTTGGTCCCTGGAGGAGCAAGGGGGAAAACATGAACCCGTCGGGCCTGGTGCCTGGAGAACCGAGGGGAAAACATGAACCAGTGGTGCTTGGTCCCTGGAGAACCGAGGGGAAAACGTTAACGAGTTGGGCTTGCTCCCTGGAGAAGCAGGGGCGAGACATGAACCAACCGTGGGCAAAACATTAACCAGCCGGGCAAAACATTAACCAGTCGGGCAAAACATTAACCAACCGGGCAAAACATTAACCAGTGGGGCTTAGGGTCTGTCTGGGTGGGCAAATCGTGAAACAAAGGTGGGGACGGCACGAACCAACCTTGGGGAAGTCATTAAACAGTGGGACTTGGTCCCTGGAGGAGCAGGGGGAAAACATTCACCCGTCGGGCCTGGTGCCTGGAGAACCGAGGGGAAAACATGAACCAGTGGTGCTTGGTCCCTGGAGAACCGAGGGGAAAACGTTAACCAGTTGGGCTTCCTCCCTGGAGAAGCAGGGGCGAGACATGAACCAACCGTGGGCAAAACATTAACCAGTCGGGCAAAACATTAACCAGTCGGGGAAAACATTAACCAACTGGGCAAAACATTAACCAGTCGGACAAAACAGTAACCAACCGGGCAAAACATTAACCAGTGGGGCTTAGGGTCTGGCTGGGTGGGCAAATCGTGAAACAACGGGTGGGGACGGCATGAACCAACCTTGGGGAAGCCATTACACAGTGGGACTTGGTCCCTGGAGGGGCAGGGGGAAAACATGAACCCGTCGGGCCTGGTGCCTGGAGAACCGAGGGGAAAACATTAACCTGTGGTGCTTGGTCCCTGGAGAACCGAGGGGAAAACATTAACCAGTCGGGCGTGCTCCCTGGAGAAGCAGGGGCGAAACATGAACCAACCGTGGGCAAAACATTAACCAGTCGGGCAAAACATTAACCAGTCGGGGAAAACATTAACCAGTCGGGCAAAACATTAACCAACTGGGGAAAACATTAACCAACCGGGCAAAACATTAACCAGTGGGGCTTAGGGTCCGTCTGGTTGGGCAAATCATGAAACCACGGTGGGGACGGCATGAACCAACCATGGGGAAGTCATTCAACAGTGGGACTTGGTCCCTGGAGGAGCAGGGGGAAAACATAAACCAGTTCGGCTGGGTGACTGGAGAAGCGCAGGGGAAAACATTAACCAGTGGTGCTTGGTCCCTGGAGAACCGAGGGGAAAACATTAACCAGTCGGGCGTGCTCCCTGGAGAAGCAGGGGCGAAACATGAACCAACCGTGGGCAAAACATTAACCAGTCGGGCAAAACATTAACCAGTCGGGCAAAACATTAACCAGTGGGGCTTAGGGTCCGTCTGGTTGGGCAAATCATGAAACCACGGTGGGGACGGCATGAACCAACCATGGGGAAGTCATTCAACAGTGGGACTTGGTCCCTGGAGGAGCAGGGGGAAAACATAAACCAGTTGGGCTGGGTGACTGGAGAAGCGCAGGGGAAAACATTAACCAGTGGTGCTTGGTCCCTGGAGAACCGAGGGGAAAACATTAACCAGTCGGGCCTGCTCCCTGGAGAAGCAGGGGCGAAACATGAACCAACCGTGGGCAAAACATTAACCAGTCGGGCAAAACATTAACCAACTGGGCAAAACATTAACCAGTCGGACAAAACATTAACCAGTCGGGCAAAACGTTAACCGGTCGGGCTTAGGGTCTGTCTGGGTGGGCAAATCGTCAGAGAACGGTGGGGACGGCATGAACCAACCTTGGGGAAGTCATTCAACAGTGGGACTTGGTCCCTGGAGGAGCAGGGGGGAAAACATGAACCCGTCGGGCCTGGTGCCTGGAGAACCGAGGGGAAAACATTAACCAGTGGTGCTTGGTCCCTGGAGAACCGAGGGGAAAACATTAACCAGTTGGGCGTACTCGCTGGAGAAGCAGGGGCAAAACGTTAGCCAGCCGTGGGGAAAACATTAACCAGTAGGGCAAAACATTAACCAGTCGGGCAAAACATTAACCAACTGGGCAAAACATTAACCAGTCGGACAAAACATTAACCAGTCGGGCAAAACGTTAACCGGTGGGGCTTAGGGTCTGTCTGGGTGGGCAAATCGTCAGAGAACGGTGGGGACGGCATGAACCAACCTTGGGGAGGTCATTCAACAGTGGGACTTGGTCCCTGGAGGAGCAGGGGGGAAAACATTCACCCGTCGGGCCTGGTGCCTGGAGAACCGAGGGGAAAACATTAACCAGTGGTGCTTGGTCCCTGGAGAACCGAGGGGAAAACATTAACCAGTTGGGCGTACTCCCTGGAGAAGCAGGGGCAAAACGTTAGCCAGCCGTGGGGAAAACATTAACCAGTAGGGCAAAACATTAACCAGTCGGGCAAAACATTAACCAACTGGGCAAAACATTAACCAGTCGGACAAAACATTAACCAGTCGGGCAAAACGTTAACCGGTGGGGCTTAGGGTCTGTCTGGGTGGGCAAATCGTCAGAGAACGGTGGGGGCGGCATGAACCAACCTTGGGGAGGTCATTCAACAGTGGGACTTGGTCCCTGGAGGAGCAGGGGGGAAAACATTCACCCGTCGGGCCTGGTGCCTGGAGAACCGAGGGGAAAACATTAACCTGTGGTGCTTGGTCCCTGGAGAACCGAGGGGGAAACATTAACCAGTCGGGCCTGCTCCCTGGAGAAGCAGGGGCGAAACATGAACCAACCGTGGGCGAAACATTAACCAGCCGGGCAAAACATTAACCAGCCGGGCAAAACATTAACCAGTCGGGCAAAACATTAACCAACTGGGCAAAACATTAACCAGTCGGGCAAAACATTAACCGGTGGGGCTTAGGGTCTGTCTGGGTGGGCAAATGGTGAGACAACGGTGGGGACGGCATGAACCAACCTTGGGGAAGTCATTCAACAGTGGGACTTGGTCCCTGGAGGAGCAGGGGAGAAAACATTCACCCGTCGGGCCTGGTGCCTGGAGAACCGAGGGGAAAACATTAACCAGTGGTGCTTGGTCCCTGGAGAACCGAGGGGGAAACATTAACCAGTTGGGCTTACTCCCTGGAGAAGCAGCGGCAAAACGTTAGCCAGCCGTGGGGAAAACATTAACCAGCCGGGCAAAACATTAACCAGTCGGGCAAAACATTAACCAACTGGGCAAAACATTAACCAGTCGGACAAAACATTAACCAGTCGGGCAAAACATTAACCGGTGGGGCTTAGGGTCTGTCTGGGTGGGCAAATCGTCAGAGAACGGTGGGGACGGCATGAACCAACCTTGGGGAAGTCATTCCACAGTGGGACTTGGTCCCTGGAGGAGCAGGGGGGAAAACATTCACCCTTCGGGCCTGGTGCCTGGAGAACCGAGGGGAAAAGATTAACCAGTGGTGCTTGGTCCCTGGAGAACCGAGGGGAAAACATGAACCGGTTGGGCGTACTCCCTGTAGAAGCAGGGGCCAAACGTTAGCCAGCCGTGGGGAAAACATTACCAAGTAGGGCAAAACATTAACCAGTCGGGCAAAACATTAACCAACTGGGCAAAACATTAACCAGTCGGACAAAACATTAACCAGTCGGGCAAAACATTAACCGGTGGGGCTTAGGGCCTGTCTGGGTGCGCAAATGGTGAGACAACGGTGGGGACGGCATGAACCAACCTTGGGGAAGTCATTCCACAGTGGGACTTGGTCCCTGGCGGAGCAGGGGGGAAAACATTCACCCGTCGGTCCTGGTGCCTGGAGAACCGAGGGGAAAACATTAACCAGTGGTGCTTGGTCCCTGGAGAACCGAGGGGAAAACATTAACCAGTTGGGCTTGCTCCCTGGAGAAGCAGGGGCGAAACATGAACCAACCGTGGGCAAAACATTAACCAGCCGGGCAAAACATTAACCAGTCGGGCAAAACATTAACCAACTGGGGAAACCATTAACCAGTCGGGCAAAACATTAACCAACTGGGCAAAACATGAACCAGTGGGGCTTAGGGTCTGGCTGGGTGGGCAAATCGTGAAACAACGGTGGGGAAGGCATGAACCAAACATGGGGAAGTCATGACACAGTGGGGCTTGGTCCCTGGAGGAGCAGGGGGAAAACATTCACCCGTCGGGCCCTGTCCCTGGAGAAGCGAAGGGGAAAACATTATCCAGTGGTGCTTGGTCCCTGGAGAACCGAGGGGAGAACATTAACCAGTTGGGCTTGCTCCCTGGAGAAGCAGGGGCGAAACATGAACCAGCCGTGGGCAAAACATTAACCAGTGGGGCAAAACATTAACCAGTCGGGCAAAACATTAACCAACTGGGGAAAACATTAACCAGTCGGGCAAAACATTAACCAACCCCGCAAAACATTAACCAGTGGGGCTTAGGGTCCGTCTGGTTGGGTAAATCATGAAACAACGGTGGGGACGGCATGAACCAACCATAGGGACGTCATTCAACAGTGGGACTTGGTCCCTGGAGGAGCAGGGGGAAAACATAAACCAGTTGGGCTGGGTGACTGGAGAAGCGCAGGGGAAAACATTAACCAGTGGTGCTTGGTCCCTGGAGAACCGAGGGGGAAACATTAACCAGTCGGGCCTGCTCCCTGGAGAAGCAGGGGCGAAACATGAACCCACCGTGGGCAAAACATTAACCAGTCGGGCAAAACATTAACCAGTCGGGCAAAACATTAACCAACTGGGCAAAACATTAACCAGTCGGACAAAACATTAACCAGTCGGGCAAAACGTTAACCGGTGGGGCTTAGGGTCTGTCTGGGTGGGCAAATCGTCAGAGAACGGTGGGGACGGCATGAACCAACCTTGGGGAAGTCATTCAACAGTGGGACTTGGTCCCTGGAGGAGCAGGGGGGAAAACATTCACCCGTCGGGCCTGGTGCCTGGAGAACCGAGGGGAAAACATTAACCAGTGGTGCTTGGTCCCTGGAGAACCGAGGGGAAAACATGAACCGGTTGGGCGTACTCCCTGGAGAAGCAGGGGCAAAACGGTAGCCAGCCGTGGGGAAAACATTAACCAGTAGGGCAAAACATTAACCAGTCGGGGAAAACATTAACCAACTGGGCAAAACATTAACCAGTCGGACAAAACATTAACCAGTCGGGCTAAACATTAACCGGTGGGGCTTAGGGTCTGTCTGGGTGGGCAAATCGTGAGAGAACGGTGGGGAAGGCATGAACCAAACATGGGGAAGTCATGACACAGTGGGACTTGGTCCCTGGAGGAGCAGGGGGAAAACATTAACCCGTCGGGCCCTGTCCCTGGAGAAAAGCGAAGGGGAAAACATTATCCAGTGGTGCTTGGTCCCTGGAGAACCGAGGGGAAAACATTAACCAGTTGCACTTGCTCCCTGGAGAAGCAGGAGCACAGCATGAACCAACCGTGGGGAAAACATTAACCAGTCGGGCAAAACATTAACCAACCGGGGAAAACATTAACCAGTCGGGCAAAACATTAACCAGTCCGAATTCGGGTCTGGCTGGATGGGCAAAACATGGAACAACGGTGGGGAAAGCATGAACCAACCACCGGGAAGTCATTAAACTGTGGGACTTGGCCCCTGGAGAAGCAGGGGGAAAACATTAACCAGTCGGGGCTGGGTGCCTGGAGAAGCTGGGGGAAAGCATTAACCAGTTGTGCTTGGTCCCTGGAGAACCGAGGGGAAAGCGTTCAACAGTTGAACAGAGTCCCTGGCGACGCAGGGGCACAGCATCAAACAACCGTGGGGAAAACATTAACCAGTCAGGCCAAACATTAACCAGTCGGGGAAAACATTAACCAACTGGGGAAAACATTAACCAGTCGGACAAAACATTAACCAGTCGGGGAAAACAGGAACCAACTGGGGAAAACATTACCCAGTCGGACAAAACATTAACCAACCGGGCAAAACATTAACCCGTGGGGCTTAGGGCCTGGCTCGATGGGCAAGACATGAACCAGCCGTGGGGAAA
This sequence comes from Carcharhinus amblyrhynchos, assembly GCF_965287045.1. Lineage (NCBI taxonomy): Eukaryota > Metazoa > Chordata > Chondrichthyes > Carcharhiniformes > Carcharhinidae > Carcharhinus > Carcharhinus amblyrhynchos. The sequence continues at coordinate 74,154,179 of NC_137336.1, read as the reverse complement.
ACTTGAACCAGTGGGACTTGGAGCCTGGAGAAGCAGGGGGGGGTGGATAACATGAACCGGTCGGGGAAAACTTTCACCTCTTCCCCCTTTATCTCTGTGTCCCAGTAAGCTGATTCAGTGTGAATGTAGGCCTTGCTTGTGAGGCGAATCATTCATGTTGACACCTTTAAATATCGATCCCCCCTCTCTCTGCCTGTCTGTCTCTCCCTCTCTCTCACTGTCCCTCTCTCTCAGTAACTTCCCTGCAGTGTTCATGTAAGCCTGACTTCTGACACTTGAGAAACTTTAAAAACTTGCTCTCTCTGCCAGTTCAGGCACAGCTTGAGTGTTCGAGTGAGAGCGGGGGAGGGGTGAGTATTGAAGCAGGTGCAGGCAGCTGTCAACAAAGCTTTGAAGAAACGGCAGGCAATGTTTGTAAACATGCTGAGGGAACGGCAAAGTCAGTGTGTCAGCCAGGTGGGGGAAGGGAGGCTTCCACTTGCTGCTGCTGCTGCTGCTGCTGTTTGGGCCATGACAGTTCCCTTTTTTATTGTACCCTCTGGACAAGCAGGGACAAGACATGAACCTGGTGTACTGAGTCCCTGTAGAAGCGAGAGGAAAACATTCACCAGTCGGATGTGGTCTCCGGAGAAGCAGGGGCAAAACATTAACCAGTCGGAGAAATCATTAACCAGTGGCACTTGGTGCATGGAGAAGCGAGGGGAAAACATTAACCAGCCGGACATCGTCCCTGGAGAAGCCAGGGGACAACATGAACCAGTCGGACTTTGTCTCTGGCGAAGCAGGGGCAAAAGATGAACCAACCGCGGGGGAAAACATTAACCCACCGGGGAAAACATTAACCAGTCGGGGAAAACTTTCACCTCTCCCTCTGTCTCTCTGTGTCCCAGGAAGCTGATCCAGTCTGAATGTAGGCCTTGCTTGTGAGGCGAATCATTCACGTTGACACCTTTGAATATCGATTCCCCCCTCTCTCTCTGCCTGCCTGCCTGTCTGTCTGTCTGTCTGTCTGCCTGACTCTCTCAGTAACTTCACTTCAATGTGAATGTAAGCCTGACTTCGGACACTTCATCCACTTTAAAAACTCACTCGCTGCCTCTCGCAGTTCCGGCACAGGTCGAGTGCTGGATTGAGTGCGCGGGAGAGGTGAGTGTTGACACAGGTGCAGGTAACTGTCAACAAAGCTTTGAAGAAATGACATGCAGTGTTTGTAAACATGCTGAGGTTATGGGAAGGTCAGTGTATCAGCCAGGTGGGGGAAGGGAGGCTTCCACTTGCCAGGGGAAAACAGTTACCAGCTGCTGCTGCGGTGTGGGCAATGGCAGTACCCCCCTTGGATTTTGTACCCTCTGCACAAGCAGGAGCAAAACATGAACCACTTGGACGTGCTGCCTGGAGCAGAAGGGAAAACATTCACCACTTAGACTCTGGTCCCTGGGGTCGAAGGGAAGACGTGAAACCAGTTGCACTTAGTCTCCAGAGAAGCAGGGGCAAAACACTCACCAGTCGGGGAAAACATGAACCAGTCGGACCGAGTCCCCGGAGAAGCGGCGGGGAAAGCATTCACCAGGCAGCAGGAGTCCCTGGAGAACCGAGGGGAAAACATTAACCAGTTGGGCTTGGTCCCTGTAGCAGCAGAGGCAAAACATTCACCAGACGGGGAAAACATTAACCAGTCGGGCAAAACATTAACCAGGAAGCCGCAGCCGCTGGTGCATCATGCAAGTCATTAACCAGTCGGTACTTTGTCCCTGGGAGCAGCAGGGAAAGCATAAACCAGCCGGGGAAAACATTAACCAGAAAGCCGCAGCCGCTGCAGCATCGTGGAAGCCATTGACCAGTCGGTACATTGCCCCTGGGAGCAGCAGGGAACACATTAACCAGTCGGGCAAAACATTAACCAGTCGGGCAAAACATTTACCAGAAAGCTGCAGCCGCTGGAGGACCGTGGAAGTCATTAACCAGTCGGTACTTTGTCCCTGGGAGCAGCAGTGAAAACATTGACCCGTCGGGGAAAACATTAAGCAGCAAGCCGCAGCCGCTGGAGGATCGTGGAAGTCATTAACCAGTCGGTACTTTGTCCCTGGGAGCAGCAGGGAACACATTAACCAGTCGGGCAAAACATTAACCAGTCGGGCAAAACATTAACCAGAAAGCTGCAGCCGCTGGAGGATCGTGGAAGTCATTAACCAGTCGGTACTTTGTCCCTGGGAGCAGCAGGGAACACATTAACCAGTCGGGCAAAACATTAACCAGTCGGGCAAAACATTAACCAGAAAGCTGCAGCCGCTGGAGGATCGTGGAAGTCATTAACCAGTCGGTACTTTGTCCCTGGAGCAGCAGTGAAAACAATACCCCGTCGGGCAAAACATTAACCAGAAAGCCGCAGCCGCTGGAGGATCGTGGAAGTCATTAACCAGTCGGTACTTGGTCCCTGGGAGCAGAAGGGAAAACATTAACCAGCCGGGGAGAACATTAAACAGGAAGCCACAGCCGCTGGAGGATCGTGGAAGTCATTAACCAGTCGGTACTTTGTCCCTGGGAGCAGCAGGCAAAACATTAAACCGTCGGGGAAAAGATTGAGCAGCAAGCCGCAGCCGCTGGAGCATCGTGGAAGTCATTAACCAGTCGGTACTTTGTCCCTGGAGCAGCAGGCAAAACATTAACCAGTCGGGCAAAACATTAACCAGAAAGCCGCAGCCGCTGGAGCATCGTGGAAGTCATTAACCAGTCGGTACTTTGTCCCTGGAGCAGCAGGCAAAACATTAACCAGCCGGGGAAAACATTGAGCAGCAAGCCGAAGCCGCTGGAGCATCGTGGAAGTCATTAACCAGTCGGTACTTTGTCCCTGGAGCAGCAGGCAAAACATTAACCAGCCGGGGAAAACATTGAGCAGCAAACCGCAGCCGCTGGAGCATCGTGGAAGTCATTAACCAGTCGGTACTTTGTCCCTGGAGCAGCAGGCAAAACATTAACCAGCCGGGGAAAACATTGAGCAGCAAGCCGCAGCCGCTGGAGCATCGTGGAAGTCATTAACCAGTCGGTACTTTGTCCCTGGAGCAGCAGGCAAAACATTAACCAGCCGGGGAAAACATTGAGCAGCAAGCCGCAGCCGCTGGAGCATCGTGGAAGTCATTAACCAGTGGGTACTTTGTCCCTGGAGCAGCAGGCAAAACATTAACCAGTCGGGGAAGACATTGAGCAGCAAGCCGCAGCCGCTGGAGCATCGTGGAAGTCATTAACCAGTCGGTACTTTGTCCCTGGAGCAGCAGGCAAAACATTAACCAGCCGGGGAAAACATTGAGCAGCAAGCCGCAGCCGCTGGAGCATCGTGGAAGTCATTAACCAGTCGGTACTTTGTCCCTGGAGCAGCAGGCAAAACATTAACCAGTCGGGGAAAACATTGAGCAGCAAGCCGCAGCCGCTGGAGCATCGTGGAAGTCATTAACCAGTCGGTACTTTGTCCCTGGAGCAGCAGGCAAAACATTAACCAGTCGGGGAAAACATTGAGCAGCAAGCCGCAGCCGCTGGAGCATCGTGGAAGTCATTAACCAGTCGGTACTTTGTCCGTGGAGCAGCAGGCAAAACATTAACCAGTCGGGGAAAACATTGAGCAGCAAGCCGCAGCCGCTGGAGCATCGGGCAAGTCATTAACCAGTCCGAACTTTGTCCCTGGAGCAGCAGGGAAAACATTAACCAGTGGCGGAAAGCATGAAGCAGTCGGAGAAAACATTAACCACCAACGCCGCAGCCGCTGGAGCGTCGGGCAAGTCATTAACCAGTCGAAATTTGGTCCCTGGAGCAGCGGGGAAAACATTAACCAGTTGGGGACAACATTAACCAGTCGGGGACAGCATTAACCAGTGCATAGTTTGTCGACCTGTAGGCGGCGCTCTGGAAGGACCTGCCGCCCGGGGGGTGGCGTTTCGGGGACGGGGAGACCCCCAGCAAGGCGGCCTGGCCGTTGGAATTGAGAAAAAATGCTTCTTAAAAAAGAACCGTGGTCGGCTAAGGGAGTCAATTTGACCAGCCATACCGCCGGCGGAGCCTCCTCGGCGGTAGGACTAGCGGAGGGTTTCCCGCTGACGTAAGCGAAGGCCGATTGCGGTCAGGTGGGTTGGCGGGGTACCTGCAGATTAGTAGGAGGGCGAAAACGGTGGGAAAACATTAACCAGTTTTGGAGATCCAAGGAAGTACACGGCCGAGAGTGAGAAGTGGTCCCCGACCGAGGTCCCTTGTCTGCTGGGGCCGCCACGGGCTGCCGCCCCGACGGCCATTCGGCCGGAATGGGCTAGTATTTTCCCGAATTTCTAGCTCTTTCTCCGGCTTGTTTGGCCGTGCGGAAAGCGGCTGCCTGGTGGCCAGCGGCAGACAGGGAAGCCCTCCCCTCGCGTAAGGGACCCGAGGAGCCCCGGAGGCACCCGGGGAGGGGGACCGGCGGCGGCCGGAACGGAGGAGTAGCCAGCCCGCGGAGTATGGAGCTGGTGAAACTCATTAACCAGTTGGGACTTAGTCTCTGGCAGAGAGACGGTCCAGCCAGCCAGCTGGTGTGAGGCACCCGATCTGCCCGGTGGCAGTCGGGGAGAAGCACCGCTGGCACGGGCAACATTTGAAAATCAGCCCGCGGTGTATGGACCCTGTGTAACTCATTAACCAGTTTGGACTTAGTCTCTGGCAGAGAGATGGTCCAGCCAGCTGGTGTGAGGGGCCCGGTGTGCCCTGCCGCCCGGGGGGTGACGTCCCTGGGACGGGGAGACCCCCAGCAAGGCGGCCTGGCCGTTGGAATTGAGAAAAAATGCTGTTTAAAAAAGAACCGTGGTCGGCTAAGGGAGTCAATTTGACCAGCCATACCGCCGGCGGAGCCTCCTCGGCGGTAGGACTACCGGAGGGTTTCCCGCTGACGTAAGCGAAGGCCGATTGCGGTCAGGTGGGTTGGCGGGGTACCTGCAGATTAGTAGGAGGGCGAAAACGGTGGTAAAACATTAACCAGTTTTGGAGATCCAAGGAAGTACACGGCCGAGAGTGAGAAGTGGTCCCCGACCGAGGTCCCATGTCTGCTGGGGCCGCCACGGGCGGCCGCCCCGACGGCCATTCGGCCGGAATGGGCTAGTATTTTCCCGAATTTCTAGCTCTTTCTCCGGCTTGTTTGGCCGTGGGGAAAGCGGCTGCCTGGTGGCCAGCGGCAGACAGGGAAGCCCTCCCCTCGCGTAAGGGACCCGAGGAGCCCCGGAGGCACCCGGGGAGGAGGACCGGCGGCGGCCGGAACGGAGGAGTAGCCAGCCCGCGGAGTACGGAGCTGGTGAAACTCATTAACCAGTTGGGACTTAGTCTCTGGCAGAGAGACGGTCCAGCCAGCTGGTGCGAGGCACCCGACTTGACCGGTGGAAGCCGGGAAGAAGCACTGCCGGCAGGGGCAACAGTTGAGCAAAAGCCCGCGGTGTATGGACCCTGTGTAACTCATTAACCAGTTCGGATTTCGTCTCTGGCAGAGAGACGGTCCAGCCTGCCAGCTGGTGTGAGGCACCCGATTTGCCCGGTGGCAGACGGGGAGAAGCACCGCTGGCACGGGCAACATTTGAAAATCAGCCCGCGGTGTATGGACCCTGTGTAACTCATTAACCAGTTTGGACTTAGTCTCTGGCAGAGACGTGGTCAAGCCAGCTGGTGTGAGGGGCCCGGTGTGCCCTGCCGCCCGGGGGGTGACGTCCCTGGGACGGGGAGACCCCCAGCAAGGCGGCCTGGCCGTTGGAATTGAGAAAAAATGCTGTTTAAAAAAGAACCGTGGTCGGCTAAGGGAGTCAATTTGACCAGCCATACCGCCGGCGGAGCCTCCTCGGCGGTAGGACTACCGGAGGGTTTCCCGCTGACGTAAGCGAAGGCCGATTGCGGTCAGGTGGGTTGGCGGGGTACCTGCAGATTAGTAGGAGGGCGAAAACGGTGGTAAAACATTAACCAGTTTTGGAGATCCAAGGAAGTACACGGCCGAGAGTGAGAAGTGGTCCCCGACCGAGGTCCCATGTCTGCTGGGGCCGCCACGGGCTGCCGCCCCGACGGCCATTCGGCCGGAATGGGCTAGTATTTTCCCGAATTTCTAGCTCTTTCTCCGGCTTGTTTGGCCGTGGGGAAAGCGGCTGCCTGGTGGCCAGTGGCAGACAGGGAAGCCCTCCCCTCGCGTAAGGGACCCGAGGAGCCCCGGAGGCACCCGGGGAGGAGGACCGGCGGCGGCCGGAACGGAGGAGTAGCCAGCCCGCGGAGTACGGAGCTGGTGAAACTCATTAACCAGTTGGGACTTAGTCTCTGGCAGAGAGACGGTCCAGCCAGCTGGTGCGAGGCACCCAACTTGACCGGTGGAAGCCGGGAAGAAGCACTGCCGGCAGGGGCAACAGTTGAGCAAAAGCCCGCGGTGTATGGACCCTGTGTAACTCATTAACCAGTTCGGATTTCGTCTCTGGCAGAGAGACGGTCCAGCCTGCCAGCTGGTGTGAGGCACCCGATTTGCCCGGTGGTAGCCGGGGAGAAGCACCGCTGGCACGGGCAACATTTGAAAATCAGCCCGCGGTGTATGGACCCTGTGTAACTCATTAACCAGTTTGGACTTAGTCTCTGGCAGAGAGATGGTCCAGCCAGCTGGTGACAGGGGCCCCGATTTGCCCGGTGGTAGCCGGGCAGAAGCACTGCTGGCGGGGGCAACAGTTGAAAAAAAGCCCGCGGTGTATGGTGCCGGTGTAACTCATTAACCAGTTTGGACTTAGTCTCTGGCAGAGAGATGGTCCAGGGGTACTTCGGGCCTTTGAAAAAAAATGCACCTCAGGGTGCGGTGGTCCCACCGAATTTGAGGCTCCCTGAGCGGTCAGAGCAAGGAGCAGGAGCGCGGTGGGAAGTCTATGGGGCAGATCCGGTCGGCGAACCGGGCCCAGAGTGCGTGGTTTCCGGCAGAGGCCGGCGGGTCAGTCCCTTGGGACTAGTGTCCGGCAATTTCCAGCAGAGCTTCAGGGAGGCTGGTTAATGGTTTGCCGGACGGAAGTCTATGGGGCAGATCCGGTCGGCGAACCGGGGACACAGTGCGTGGTTTCCCGCAGAGGTCGGAGGGTCAGTCCCTTGGAGGTATCCGCAGGCAATTCCCAGCACAGCTGCTGGGAGGCTGGTTAATGGTTTGTCCTCGGGAGCCTCCATGAAGGTTCGACAGATCCGGTTTGCGGGCCTCCCAGGCACCTTCCCCGGTAGGACTACCGGGGACACCCCGCCCAGGTGGCCACCAGCCATTTCTGGATAGGTGGGTTGGCGGGGTGCCCGGAGATTTTCGGGAACTCGTTTTTCAGAACATTTTTGGTCAATGGGAGTGACTGAAAAAGATACCCAGGAAAGTGTTACTTCGCGGATGGGGACTTTGGGCAAATATAAGTCCTTTTGAAGTGCACTCAAGTGTCTGATGGGTCGCCAGACACTTTGTCATTTTTTCGAAAATTCCTGGGTTTGTTCTGGAAAACGGCTAGAGTTGCCTGGCCGGTGGTGACTCTAGTCAGATATATATATTATAGGCTTGTATATATATCAATAAACAATTGTCGGGTGGTCGTGCAGACGCCTTGTCAATGGTTTATTTAGCAAAATGCACTTTGGGCGAAGAGTGCTGGCACTTCGGGTGCAGAGTGCCGAGTTCCTACGCACGCCGGGCAACACGAGAAAGCAGTGCGTTAGCCAACGGAACTGGAGTGTCCACAGTTCCATGCCTATAAGCTTGCACCTATAGGCTCGAGGTCAAGGCACTTTTGGGGCAGAGTGCCTGCACTTTGAGAGGGCAAAGTGCAAAGTTCTTTTCGCTGGCTTGCTTTCCATGCGGCTTTGGGGGAATCTGGAAGCGGTTCCAGTTCTAAGCCGAAAACTAACGGACCTAATGGCTCGAAATGAAAAAAAGGGCACTTTTGGTGCAGAGTGCCAGCACTTTGAGGCAGCAAAGTGCTAAGTTCCTTTTATTTTGCATTCTAAAGAAATGGATTAGATACACAAGAATGCAAGGCAACGCTCGGCGGCCGGCTCGAAACCGTGCGATTGCTTAAGTGGATAATGGTTATGTGACCTGGCGGTCAAAAAGATTCTAAGTCCGAAACTTTGAACCTGACGGCTCGAACGCTTTAAAAACAAGGGCACTTTTGGTGCAGAGTGCCAGCACTTTGAGGCAGCAAAGTGCCGTGTTCCGTACATGTTGCATTCTAAAGAGATGGATGAGATACATAAGAATGCAAGGCAACGCTCGGCGGCCGGCTCGAAACCGTGCGATTGCTTAACTGGACAATGTCTCAGATATGTGACCTGGCGGTCACAGATGCCATCCTCTGGCGTTCGATGGGAACTACGGTGAGCTGGAATGTTCCCCATCGTCGCCTACAAACTCCATGATTGACATTTATTTCACGTCCCTGGTGGTAGGGATCTCAGTGTGGTGGTGTGTGTGTGCGCTGGGGTGCCGTGCTAAGTGGTGACCTCCCGTGCCGACAAGAACTTGTAGGTACTGGGGGGGCCCTTGGCGGCCCATCGTGCATGTAGTTCACGACGCTTGGGTGGCGTGCTAAGTGGTGACCTCCCGTGCCGACAAGCACTTGTAGGTACTGGGGGGGCCCTTGGCGGCCCATCGTGCATGTGCTGCAGACGCTTGGGTGGCGTGCTAAGTGGTGACCTCCCGTGCCGACAAGGACTTGTAGGTACTGGGGGGGCCCTTGGCGGCCCATCGTTCATGTAGTGCATGCCGCTTGGGTGCCGTGCTAAGTGGTGACCTCCCGTGCCGACAAACACTTGTAGGTACTGGGGGGGCCCTTGGCGGCCCATCGTGCGTGTGCTGCAGCCGCTTGGGTGGCGTGCTAAGTGGTGACCTCCCGTGCCGACAAGAACTTGTAGGTACTGGGGGGGCCCTTGGCGGCCCATCGTGCATGCACTGCTGCAGAACGCTGAGAGTTGGCCCTCCGCTGACCCGGATTTCTTCCGGGTGGATGGACGTTGTCGTTTCGTTGTCTGGGAGACCAAGGCGATCCGCGAGTGCACTTCGGTGCAAGAGGCACGTGACGGTTCCTGAAACGGGCCAGTGATCGGCACTCACTGCTTGGCGAACCCGTTCTTCAGGCCGGCAAACTATTTCTCTACCATTACGGCAGGTGTGCAGCACGACACACGGCTCGGCAATGTGGCATTTCCTTTTTGTGGCGTGTTGTGCATCTGCCGTTCCGGCCGGTTGCACCCACTTTTGGTACCTGGGACGAGCACGGTCTTCCTTGTCGGCGAGGGAAGATCGTTGCGCAGGCCGCTCGCCCGGTTCTGACAGCTCAACACAATGGCCTTGTTCCTCCGTGCAGTAGGTGAGTTGGAGGGGGCACCTCCCACCTAACTAACCGCAACCCTAGGGCATCACTGATGCCGGCACGCCCCGCACTCGTTCTTCCTGCGAAGGGGGCTACCATGTTCCGAACAAAAGGGCGAGGAGAGGTGAGCAAATAAGCCCTAGACAAATCCGCACTGAGCTGACAGGAGAGTCTTTCCCGTTCTGATGATAAGCAAAGGGCGGAAACATATATGAAGGAACGCTGGTCGCAAATGAGCCCCGCGGCGGCGGGATTGCGCTTGCATTCCGGGAGGCGTTTGTGTGTCCGTGTCACGGGGGTGGCGCAGCTGCTGCAGTGGTTTTCGAACTCAACTGAGTGGCGGTGTCCAACCCCAGCACGCCACGCACCTGCCCTCCTGCCTTGCATGCGCCGGAAGGTGACTGTGTCAACGGTGGTGGTTCGGCTGCTTGAGTCGTCTGCCGGCTCAACTCAGTGGCGTGGTCCGACCCCAGCACGCCACGCACCTGACCGCCTGGCTTGCATCCGAGAAGGCGTTTGTGCGACCCGTGTCACGGCGGCGGCTCAGCTTCCCGAGTGGTCTTCGTACTCAACTCGGTGGCGGGGCTCGACCCCAGCACGACGCGCACCTGTCCTGCTTGCTTGCATCCGAGACGGCGTTTGTGTGTCCCCGTGTCACGGTGGCGGTTCAGCTGCTGCAAGTCGTTGGCGGACTCAACCGAGTGGCGGTGTCCAACACGAGCAGGCCACGCACTTTCGAGTGCTTGCTCGGCTGGCTGGCATCCGAGGGAGGCGTTTGTGTGTCCGTGTCACGGCGGGGGCTCAGCTGCCTGAGTGGTTTCCCAACTCAACTCAGCGGCGGAGTCCAACCCCAGCACGCCACGCACCTGACCTCTTCGTCTGCTGGCCTCCGACAAGCCGCTGTGGTGTGCCCGTGCCAGGGCGTTGGTTCGGCTGCTGCCGGCGTTTGCCCACTCAACCCTGTGGCCTTGGTCCGACCCCAGCACGGCACGCACCTGTCCTGCCCGCTTTAGTCCGGGAAGGCGTTTGTGTGTCCGTGTCACGGCGGCGGTCCAGCTGCTCGAGTGGTGGGCCAAAACTCCGTGCCGTGGCTCGGTCCAACCTCAGCACGCCGCGCACTTGTAACGCTGGCTTGCATCCACCAGGTGGCGCCCGTGTCACGTGGGTGGCGCAGCCGCTCGCAGTCGTTCGCCGACTCAACTCAGTGGCGGTGTCCGGCACCAGCACGGCGGGCTCCTGTTCTCCTTGCATGCATCCGAGTAGGCGTTTGTGCGACCCGTGTCACGGCGGGGGCTCAGCTGCTGGAGTGGTCTCCGGACTCAACTCAGTGGCGGGGTCCAACCCCAGCACGCCGCGCACCTGACCTGCTTGACTTGCATCCCGGGGAGGAGGGCGGTTGTGCGTCCGTGTCACGGCGGTTGGCACAGCTGCTCGAGTGGTCGGTTAACTCAACGCAGTGGCGGTGTCCGTTCACAGCACGTGGACCTCCTATCGATGCTTGCAGCCCCGGAGGTGTGTTCTTTGTGCGTGTGTCTGTGTGCCTCCGTGTAAGGGCCGTGCTTCCGCTGCTGCAGTGGCTAACCCGACTCAACTCACTGGCGGTGCCTCGACACCAGCACGCCACGCACCTGACCTGCTGGCTTGCATCCGAGAAGGCGTTTGTGTGACCGTGTAACGGCGGTGGCTCAGCTGCGCGAGTGGTCTCCGGACTCAACTCGGTGGCGGTGTCCAGCCCCGGCACGCCACGCACCTGACCTGCTTGCTTGCATCCGAGAAGGCGTTTGCGTGTCCGTGTCACGGTGCTGGCTCAGCCTCGTCGAGTGGTCGGTTAACACAAGGCAGTGGCGGTGCCCGACCCA
>NC_137336.1:74127970-74137970 GCF_965287045.1 Carcharhinus amblyrhynchos | reverse complement strand
GGCGTGTGACTGGCGTGTGTCGGGCTCCGGCCCTTCGGAAACACGCTGGCACTCGCTGCCCTCGGGCGCCCAGTGCGAGTGGAGACCCCACATTCTTGTCGGTTATTGCCCGGCGGCGGGCAAAGGCGGTCTCGAAAAACCAAGGCCGGTGGACGCCTGGTAGGGGACCAGGCAGGAGAGCTTGACGGGGAGGGTCGTCCCCGGGGCTGCTCGTCCCTTACCAAGGCTGATGCACATCCCACGCGGGTGGGATCCGACACTTTCGCCGTACCCGTCGAACGGGCCTGGTCAGGCACGTCTCGGCACGATCAGCCGCGGCAGGGCAAAGTCGATCTCGGTCCCTCTCGGTTTCAAGCTGTTGCCTGGGGCTCCAGCGCCGAGGGGCAAGCACACGGTCGTTTTGCACGGCGGCAGTTCCAGGTTGCCACGCACGTACGCGATGCCTTCGTTGCTGGAAGTGCTTCGCCACTGGTGTTCACACGGCGCTCTCCCCTCCGTGGGGGTGTCTTTGCCAGCGTCTGCGAGGATGGGGCTCACAGTTTTCGTCACTAAGGTCCGGCCTTGCCTGTTTGGTTACGATGGTATCCTTTCCGTGCATGCTGCTCGGCGGTTTGGATGACAGGGGCAGACACGCGGTGGGAGATGGTGGTGGTGACAGCCACGCACTCACACCCCTTCTGTTGACCGGTCCACTCCTCACCGTTCTAGCTGCACGTTCAGGTGCCTCGGAGCCAGCAGCAGACCGTTCCGCCGACGGGGCCACGCCTACGCTGGACGTCTGCCTAGCCCCTCTAGCCGTGTGTGATCCTTTGGCGTCTGCACCCATCCTCAGCCAGGCAGGCGGGGTGTGTGAGCTTCTCTGGGCTGCCCCACCGTGTTCCACGACCGTCCCTGCGTGCCTGTTGCTGGGACCGTCCTCCTCATGCCTGATGCACGGCTTTTGCGGGCTTGACGTGTGTTGACCTTGCCACCGCCATTCAGCATTACGACCGCAGTTTGTAAGGAAGAGAGAGGCTGCGGCGCTCGGGTGCTTGTCTGGAGGCTTGTCGACGGGACCACGGCGAACGGCCACTGTGATCCGCAGGGAGAGGTTCTGGTGCAGTCAGGGGCCAGTTTGTCTCCCACCGCGGTGAAGCTTTGGTCGCTCTATGTCCGTTCTCTCTTCAGGGTATTTGAGGGGTACCTACTTCATGCTCACCACCTCACCGGCTCCCGCGAGTCGAGGGTGGGTGCGAGGTTTAAAGACTCGTTGTCCGTAGGTCGGTCCGGTCTCCTGCGGTCTTGTACCAGTGTCCTCAGCATTCGCGAGCTCGTGCCTGTCCGTGCTGCTGCACGGCTTGCACCCGACTCAAAAGTCTGCTGCCGCCTGGTCCTGACTCTCTAGGCCACCGACCGACGGTGACACCAGAGTACTCTGCCTCTGGCTGTTGCGGGGCGTGACGGCGTGTGTCGGGCTCCGGCCCCACACCCACACGCCGGCACTCTCTGCCCTCGAGCGCCCCGATAGTTTTGAGACCCCACATTCCTTGTCGGTTATTGCCCGGCGGCGGGCAAAGGCGGTCTCATCTCTTAAATGCCAGGCCGGTGGACGCCTGGTAGGGGACCAGGCAGGAGAGCTTGACGGGGAGGGTCGTCCCCGGGGCTGCTCGTCCCTTACCAAGGCTGATGCACATCCCACGCGGGTGGGATCCGACACTTTCGCCGTACCCGTCGAACGGGCCTGGTCAGGCACGTCTCGGCACGATCAGCCGCGGCAGGGCAAAGTCGATCTCGGTCCCTCTCGGTTTCAAGCTGTTGCCTGGGGCTCCAGCGCCGAGGGGCAAGCACACGGTCGTTTTGCACGGCGGCAGTTCCGGGTTGCCACGCACGTACGCGACGCCTTCGCTGCTGGAAGTGCTTCGCCACTGGTGTTCACACGGCGTTCTCCCCTCCGTGGGGGTGTCTTTGCCAGCGTCTGCGAGGATGGGGCTCACAGTTTTCGTCACTAAGGTCCGGCCTTGCCTGTTGGGTTACGACGGTATCCTTTCCGTGCATGCTGCTCGGCGGTTTGGATGACAGGGGCAGACACGCGGTGGGAGATGGTGGTGGTGACAGCCACGCACTCACACCCCTTCTGTTGACCGGTCCACTCCTCACCGTTCTAGCTGCACGTTCAGGTGCCTCGGAGCCAGCAGCAGACCGTTCCGCCGACGGGGCCACGCCTACGCTGGACGTCTGCCTAGCCCCTCTAGCCGTGTGTGATCCTTTGGCGTCTGCACCCATCCTCAGCCAGGCAGGCGGGGTGTGTGAGCTTCTCTGGGCTGCCCCACCGTGTTCCACCACCGTCCCTGCGTGCCTGTTGCTGGGACCGTCCTCCTCATGCCTGATGCACGGCTTTTGCGGGCTTGACGTGTGTTGACCTTGCCACCGCCATTCAGCATTACGACCGCAGTTTGTAAGGAAGAGAGAGGCTGCGGCGCTCGGGTGCTTGTCTGGAGGCTTGTCGACGGGACCACGGCGAACAGCCACTGTGATCCGCAGGGAGAGGTTCTGGTGCAGTCAGGGGCCAGTTTGTCTCCCACCGCGGTGAAGCTTTGGTCGCTCTATGTCCGTTCTCTCTTCAGGGTATTTGAGGGGTACCTACTTCATGCTCACCACCTCACCGGCTCCCGCGGGTCGAGGGTGGGTGCGAGGTTTAAAGACTCGTTGTCCGTAGGTCGGTCCGGTCTCCTGCGGTCTTGTACCAGTGTCCTCAGCATTCGCGAGCTCGTGCCTGTCCGTGCTGCTGCACGGCTTGCACCCGACTCAAAAGTCTGCTGCCGCCTGGTCCTGACTCTCTAGGCCACCGACCGACGGTGACACCAGAGTACTCTGCCTCTGGCTGTTGCGGGGCGTGACGGCGTGTGTCGGGCTCCGGCCCTACACCCACACGCCGGCACTCTCTGCCCTCGAGCGCCCCGATAGTTTTGAGACCCCACATTCCTTGTCGGTTATTGCCCGGCGGCGGGCAAAGGCGGTCTCATCTCACAATGCCGGACGGGGTGAAGCCTGCTGAGGGGCCAGGCAGGAGAGCCTGACGGGGTGGGTCGTCCCCGGGGCTGCTAGTCCCTTACGCAGGCTGATGCTCAACCCACGCGGGTGGGGTTCGGTATTGTTGCTCTGTTCGTTCGAAAAGGCCTGGTCACACACGTCTTTGCACGATCAGCCGGTGCAGGGCAAAGTCGATCTCGGTCCCTCTCGGTTTCAAGCTGGTGCCCGGGCGTCAGCGCCGAGGGGCAAGCACACGGTCGTTTTGCACGGCGGCAGTACCAGGTTGCCACGCACGTACGCGATGCCTTCGCTGCTGGAAGTGCTTCTCCACTGGTGTTCACACGGCGCTCTCCCCTCCGTGGGGGTGTCTTTGCCAGCGTCTGCGAGGATGGGGCTCACAGTATTCGTCACTAAGGTCCGGCCTTGCCTGTTTGGTTACGACGGTATCCTTTCCGTGCATGCTGCTCGGCGGTTTGGATGACAGGGGCAGACACGCGGTGGGAGATGGTGGTGGTGACAGCCACGCACTCACACCCCTTCTGTTGACCGGTCCACTCCTCACCGTTCTAGCTGCACGTTCAGGTGCCTCGGAGCCAGCAGCAGACCGTTCCGCCGACGGGGCCACCCCTACGCTGGACGTCTGCCTAGCCCCCCTAGCCGTGTGTGATCCTTTGGCGTCTGCACTCTCCCTCAGCCAGGCAGGCGGGGTGTGTGAGCTTCTCTGGGCTGCCCCACCGTGTTCCACGGCCGTCCCTGCGTGCCTGTTGCTGGGACCGTCCTCCTCATGCCTGATGCACGGCTTTTGCGGGCTGACGTGTGATGAGCTTGCCACCGCCATTCAGCATTTGACGCTGGGCTCCCGAATAGCTGCGGCTTCTGCGTCTGGCGGCTTGACGACGGACAGGGAACGCCACTGCGTGATTCCGCGGAGAGGTTCTGGTGTAGTCAGGGGCCAGTTTGTCTCCGTCCATGCGGCCGCTTTGGTTATTTAATTGGGTAGGTACCTACTTCATGCTCACCACCTGACCGGCTCCCGTGAGTCGAGGGTGGGTGCGAGGTTTAAAGACTCGTTGTCGTCAGCGGTGCGATCTCCTGCGGTCGTGTGCGAGTGTCGTCAGCATTCGCGAGCTGGTGCCTGTCCGTGCTCAGCACGCTGCGGTCGTCCTGCCGCTTCCCCCTTCCCCAATCCGCTGAGGTTGGGGCGTGCGGGGTCGGCATGCGCCCGTAGCAACAGTGCTGTGCTCC
The DNA here is from genome assembly GCF_965287045.1 of Carcharhinus amblyrhynchos. Classification (NCBI taxonomy): domain Eukaryota; kingdom Metazoa; phylum Chordata; class Chondrichthyes; order Carcharhiniformes; family Carcharhinidae; genus Carcharhinus; species Carcharhinus amblyrhynchos. The sequence continues at coordinate 74,133,716 of NC_137336.1, read as the reverse complement.
ACGGCTTGCACCCGACTCGGTCTGCTGCGGCATCTCCTGGACTCTTGAGACCAAGCCGTTACGTGACACCAGTGTACTCTGCCACTGGTCGTTGCGGGCGTGGAGGCCGTTTGACGTGTTTCGGCCCGTCACTCGACACCGTCCACGTTTGCCTTCGAGCGCCTACCATTATGTTGAAACTCCATATCCGTTTGATTATCGCTCGAGGGCGAGTGTCTCTGGGCACTCGCCATGGGACGCGCCAGGATGGGGCTCTCTACCGTCACGTTGGCGGGGGAGCGTTTTGCGCGGTCCAGGGACGGACAAAGGCTGTCAGTCACCGAACGGTGACCTGTCACGCTGTCCGAACCGAAACCCGATACAACGCTTAGCGGTGGATCACTCGGCTCGTGCGTCGATGAAGAACGCAGCTAGCTGCGAGAACTAATGTGAATTGCAGGACACATTGATCATCGACACTTTGAACGCACTTTGCGGCCCCGGGTTCCTCCCGGGGCTACGTCTGTCTGAGGGTCGCTTGTCAATCAATCGCACTTCGCTGGCCTCCGGGCGGCGTCGAGCGCGGCTGGGGTGTCGCAGAGGCGCCGTCCTCTCTGTCCCCCTAAGTGCAGACTCAGAGCAATCCGCGTCGGAGAGATCGACCTCTGGGTGCCGACGTTCACACGTAGGCACCGCCCGCTCCCTCACTGGCCCAGCCTCCTCGGGGTCGCCGGCACGGCTGTCATCGGGTTGTCGGAAAGAGAACGTGACTGCCACGCTGCCGGGGACCGTGTGTGCCTTCCCTTCGGCTTGGGCCAGGGTCGAATCTCTTGTCGATTTGTGGCATCCTCCTCCACGGGAAGGATCCGCAGTGTTGGAACGGTTCGGGTGCTCCGGCACTAAAGAGTGTGTGAGAAAGAGAAGTGGAGCGACTGTCTGCTGGTGGTCCTCTGACTTTGCCTGGTTGCGGTCCGTGCTGGTTTGCCTGAAGGTGGTTGGCCCCCTGGCTGTGTTCAGTGCCGTCTGGTGGAGGACGTGCAGCTTGACGCGTGTGTGAGGCTCCATGCCTGGATCCGTGCTGTTGTCTGGTTGTGCCTTTCATTCCCCGGGTGCTCGAAGTGCCCGTGGGTGCTTGCAGTGTCTCGCCTCTTAGGACTCCGTGGCGGTTAGGGACGTTGCTTGTGTTGCGCTGGAGCCTGGTCTCCTTCCACACTCCGCAGCCCCACCCTCTCCTGCCCTTGTGTTTCCCGGGCGGTGTGCCTGCCTGCACCTGCGTTCAGCTGGACTGAACGGAGTTTCTGAACTGTTGCAGCCGACTCGGCCGTTGCGGTCCTTGCTCTGACGTCTCTGCCCGTGACCTGCTGCTGTCAAGTCCTCTGCGTGTGAAGGTGCTGTCCTGGTCATTGTGCCTTGCCACCGTTTTGCACACCTCTCGGCGAGTACCGCTGCCTCCTGGCTCAGTCCTAGGCTTCTGGCTCTTTCGCTCTGGCCGGCTTTTTCCCCCCCCCTCACTCTGGTGAACGCCTTTGCACTGCGAGCCGCCAGCCACTGCTTTCCGTTACCGTGGGAGTGCTGTCACACCTCGCCACGTTGGTTGGTCTGGAAGAGTCGATGTGCCGAGCCCGGTCGTCGGGTGTGCGGGACAGCGTCTCGGGGGCGCACACAGCCCAGTGCCTCGTGACGCACCGTGTGTGGTCAGTGGCTGTGCATCCGCTGTGCAGCCAGGCCATGCACTTTGCGTGCGGGTACGTGTGTTGCCCTGAGCGCTGGAAGGTACGCCTTGAGGAGCGGCCGGCCACACAGCAACAAAGCTGTTGTTGCTGCCTCTTGCTTACGACCTCAGCTCAGACGTGTCAACCCGCTGAATTTAAGCATATTACTAAGCGGAGGAAAAGAAACTAACAAGGATTCCCCTAGTAACTGCGAGTGAAGAGGGAAGAGCCCAGCGCCGAATCCCCGCTCGCCTGACGGGCGAGGGAAATGTGGCGTATAGAAGACCTTTCTCTGACGACGCTCAAGGGGGGCCCAAGTCCTTCTGATCGAGGCTTAGCCTGTGGAAGGTGTGAGGCCGGTTGTGGCCCCGGGCTCGTCGTGACTGGTTCTTCTCGGAGTCGGGTTGCTTGTGTGTTGTTTGCTGGAGCAGACGAGGAAGGAGCATCAGAGAGAAAGCTAAGACTTTACCTGTTAAAAACCTGTTTAAAATAAGTTTAAAGCACTTTGTTCTTTGTAGAACTGTTTAAAGCATTTACTTATTGTATTTACTGCTTTAAGAATTGTGAGGGAGTGATTATCAGGCAGTTGTGGCCCATCAGCTTTAATTATCAAGTGTCCACACGGTGAAGCCTTACATTGTTTGCTGGAGCAGACGAGGAAGGAGCATCAGAGAGAAAGCTAAGACTTTACCTGTTAAAAACCTGTTTAAAATAAGTTTAAAGCACTTTGTTCTTTGTAGAACTGTTTAAAGCATTTACTTATTGTATTTACTGCTTTAAGAATTGTGAGGGAGTGATTATCAGGCAGTTGTGGCCCATCAGCTTTAAATCAGCGCCAAGTTTAAAAGGAGGCCTGGTGTAGATAGCGGGCAGCGTCGGAGCGGGCAGCGGAGTGAGAGGGAAGCAGAGTGAGCTATTAGGGCTTAATATCAAAAAGGGCTTGAAGGGAAAAAGGCCAGGTGGAAAGAACAAGGAAAAAAAAAAATTTTTTTTCAAAACTACTACAGCAAAAAACAAGGAAAAATTTTTTTCCCACAACAAATTATATTGAATAATGGAGGGGCATGTGATGTGCGGTTCCTGTATGATGTGGGAACTGGTGGACCCCAGGGTCCTTCCCAGTGGCCATGTCTGCAGTAAGTGCAGGTTGCTGGAGGAGCTCCAGCTCAAGGTGGATGAGCTGGCCTCTGAGCTACAGACACTGAGGCTCATCAGGGGGAGAGAGGGTGTCATTGTCAATGGGGTGCAAGTGACATCCACCCCCCCTAGACTGTCTAAATCTAAGGGTCAGGAACAAAAGGGGGCTGCTGGGAGGAGGAAGGGGGGTGAGGAGCGGAGGCCTCAGCCTCTTAATCTGCATAACAGGTTTGAGGTTCTTGCTTCCAGTCTGGAAGAGGACGAGGCAGGTGAGGTTGGTGAGCAAACTGCACACGGTACAGTGATGCAGCAGGAGATAGGCAAAGAGAAGGGGAAAAGGAATGTAGTAGTGATTGGAGATAGTGGGGTGAAGGGTATTGACACTGTCCTTTGTCACAATGACAAAGTGCACAGAAGGGTGTGTTGTCTGCCTGGTGCTCGGGTACAGGATGTCGCAGCTGGGCTGCAGAGGAATCTGGAGTGGGAGGGTGAGAACCCAGTTGTGGTGGTACATGTGGGTGCCAGCGACGTAGGCAAAGTGCGGACTGAGGATCTGGGGAGGGAGTATGAGAAGCTGGGAATGGAATTAAAAAGTAGAACCGACAAGGTGGTCTTCTCTGGGCTACTGCCTGAACCGAGTGCAGACGGGCGTAGGGTTGACAGGATAAAGGAAGTGAATGGGTGGCTCAGAGATTGGTGTGGGAGGAATGGGATCGAATTTATGGGGCATTGGCACCAGTATTGGGGTAGGTGGGACTTGTTCGGGCGGGATGGGGTTGGTCTGAATCGTGCTGGGACCAGAGTGCTGGCAAATCGAGTAAAGAGGACTGTAGACAGGGCTTTAAACTAATTAGGGGGGGGGAGGGTGCGAGGGTAGGTGATGTTAGGAGGTCTACAGTTAAGGATAGGGTACAGGTAAGGGAAGAGGCTGAGGATGTCCCAAGTGGTGGCGTTACGGCAAATAGGGTCCAGAAGAAGGCTGGGATGAAAGCGCTTTATCTGAATGCACGAAGCATTCGGAATAAAGTGGATGAGCTGGTGGCGCAGATCGACACAAATGGATACGATCTGGTGGCCATTACAGAGACGTGGCTGCAAGGTGACAGGGACTGGGAGATGAATGTACAGGGCTATCAAGTGTTTAGGAAGGATAGGCAGGAGGAAAGAGGGGGTGGCGTAGCTCTGCTGATTAAGGACAGCATCAAGGTGGTAGCAAGGGATGATATCGGAGCCAAAGAGCAGAAAGTGGAATCGTTGTGGGTGGAGATTAGGAACAGCAAAGGGAGGAAGACGCTGGTGGGTGTCGTCTATAGGCCCCCGAATAATGATCTGGAGGTGGGGCGGGCTGTTAACGCGCAAATAAGTGCGGCGTGCAGGAATGGGACGGCAGTAGTTATGGGGGATTTCAATCTGCATATTGATTGGTCGACCCATGTTGGACGAGGTGGGCTCGAGGAGGAGTTCTTGGAATGCTGCCGGGATAGTTTCCTGGAACAGTGTGTGTTGGAGCCGACGAGGGAGCGAGCTATCTTGGATCTGGTGCTATGTAATGAGGCGGGTGGAATTAGGGACCTTGAGGTGAAGGATCCTCTTGGAGAGAGTGATCATTGTATGGTGGAGTTTCTGTTGCAGATGGAGGAGGAGAAAGTGGGTTCCCGGACACGTGTCCTTTGTTTGAATAGAGGGGAGTATGGTAGGATGAGAGAAGAATTGGCGAATGTGGACTGGGGGAGCGCGTTGGAAGGTAGGTCTGCTGAGGAGCAGTGGAGGATCTTTAAGGAGATCTTTCTTGGTGCTCAGCAGAAATTTATTCCGATGGTTAAAAAGGACAGTAGGAAGAGAGGTAATAAGCCGTGGATAACGAAGGAGGTGAAGGAAAGTGTTAAATTAAAAGCGGAGGAATTTAGAGTAGCTAAGAGCAGTGGGCGAGAAGAGGATTGGGAAAGGTTTAAATGTCAACAAAGATTGACAAAAAAGTTGATAAAGGAGGGTAGAAGAAGCTATGAAGCTGGGCTAGCACTTAATATAAAAAAGGATAGCAAGAGTTTTTATAAATATATAAAAAGGAAGAGGCTGGCTAGGGTGAACGTTGGTCCCTTAGCGGATGAGAAAGGGGACCTAGTGGTAGGGGATGGGGATATGGCTAAGGTCTTGAATAACTTTTTTGTTTCTGTCTTCACGGAGGAGGACGTGAATAATTCGCCGGGTGTTAGCGATGGAAAGGTGGTAGGACTGGAGGGTCTTAATGACATTACTGTTACTAGAGAGGTGGTGCGCGACTGACTGGAGGGGCTGATTGTGGACAAGTCCCCAGGACCGGATGGAATGCATCCGAGGGTTCTGAAAGAAATGGCGGAGGTGATAGTGGATGCCTTGGTGGTTATTTTCCAGACGTCGCTGGATTCCGGGGAAGTGCCGGAGGATTGGAAAACGGCTAATGTTACGCCGTTGTTTAAGAAGGGTGCCAGGCAAAAGGCGGGGAATTACAGGCCGGTTAGTTTAACGTCTGTGGTAGGTAAAATGTTAGAATCCGTCATTAAGGAGGAAATTGCGAGGCATCTTGAAGGGAATTGCTTGATAGGGCAGACGCAACACGGTTTCATTAAAGGGAAGTCGTGTCTGACAAATTTACTGGAGTTCTATGAGGATGTGTCTAGGGCGGTGGATAGAGGAGAGCCGGTGGATGTGGTCTTTCAGGATTTTCAGAAGGCGTTTGATAAGGTACCTCACAAGAGGTTACTGCAGAAGGTCAGAGGACATGGAGTTGGGGGTAGGGTGTTAGCGTGGATAGAGGATTGGTTGTCAAATAGGAGGCAGAGAGTGGGGGTCAATGGGTGCTATTCGGATTGGCGGTTGGTGACTAGTGGGGTGCCCCAGGGGTTGGTGCTGGGGCCTCAGCTATTTACCATTTATATAGA